>NW_027494033.1:0-146591 GCF_021521415.1 Bidens hawaiensis
ACCCTAATGCAAAAAACCTTGCCACGACTCCACCTAAGAAGAAGTATATGAACTTGGAGATGATCCTTCAACTCCAGGAAATAGAGAGGGAGCTCACGGGCATGCTTGTTAAAAACGAACAGTGGGTCCTATCTCTCACCGAAATAGTGGAGGAAATGAAGACTAAACTCCGTCACTTCAACGAGCAAATTCAAATCTAGTCTATCCGACTAGGATTCTTCCCACCACCACCTCCACCACCTTATGGTGGAATGATTCATTTGACATGAACCTCTCCAAAGGAGGTTTTGGATACCCTTTCTCAAACCTCTTACAATTTGCTTGTTGATGGTTCAAGGGATTGTGCTAAGAAGTAGTTGTTAGGATCTATCGGGCTTAACCTGATTATTTCTTGTCTTTTTATTTTTATCTTTGTTTTTATTTTTATGTGTTTTTATTTTATGTGTTTTTAGGAAAAGTAATGTAATATTAGGAATTTTTAGTGGAATGAAGTGCTGGAATCGGTCTGCCCAAGACACATATTAGAGTTGACGTGGCTAGTACGTTATAATCCAAGTCGGGTCATACCCAATAACAAGCTAGACAGACACCCACGATATTTATTTAAGATATGATCTAACATATAAATATCAACACTTAATATTTAGAAATTGGGTTTCTAAATATTTGTACTTGTGTAGTAAATAAATTATATGGATAAGTTATATTTTGAGAGAAGATATTTTATAATGTTATTTAAGTTGGTTAAATAACATGATGCATGTACTTACATTATGTTATGTTGCATTTTATAAATGTAACAAATATAACATAAGTAATAATAAAAGGGTCTGAATATTTGGGAGGAAAAAATCTCTCGCTCTATCTCCCCCCCTCTCTCTCTTTCTCATCTATTTATTATATTGTTCTTTCAAGAACATGCATGTGTGATTATTGGCCAAGTGAGTGGTGCATTGGTTGCATCTTTCTTTTTCTCTCTCACACACAAGAAAGCAAGCAAACTCTCTCTTCCTCTCCTAATTTTCGGCCAAGATAGAGGAGGAACAAGGAAGGAGTGTCAAGTTTAAAATCCTAGAAAATCATGTGCTTTGGTTGGTGGCTTGGGGTATAAAAGCTTGAGGCTCTTCTCTCTTTGAAGATAAGCTATTCAAATCATCATTTCCTTCATTTCTTAGGTTCTTGAAGGTATATCACATAAGCACCATACGGTTGTAATGTTGGTAAGCATGTAATTTCGTATATGGATCCTAGGCTTGGGTTTTTATATATAAAATTGGTTATATATTAATCTAATTAAAAAGATTTAAAACTTAATTATCCGCTACGTTTTTCATATAAATGGGATTATATGACTTTGATAATCTTGTTAAAACCCAAAATGAAGTTTAATTATGTCTTAGGGATAAGATTTGCACACACTTAAACGACCATCCAAAACCACAACTGGTATACAAAAGAAAATTTGTAAAATCATAGAAAATTCCAAGGAACGACCGTGTTTTCCCTAAACATGGGTCGTGCCCAATCAAAATTATTACAAAATTCATCATCTCTGCAATGAATGCCAAATTCTGAACTGACATTTATGACACTCACCTAACTTGGCCATGTTTTATGTCACCATGGCCATGTTTTATCCTCATGTGTGTCTATAAATGGCTATCACTTCCCATTCTTTTGACATACCCCTTTTCACACATTTCCCACTAAGAAATTCACCATGGAAATGAGACGATGGAGGCCAAGTTATGGAAGACAATGAGAGGTGCCTATTGATGTAAGTAGGGAACTAATGTGCTTACGCAAGAGAGTTGACGAGTTAGTAAGCATTAACGTGGCGGAGTGGAAAAGAAACTGGGGGTTGCATGATAACGTTGATACATTATGTTTTGAACACTATCATGTGGACCGAAGGATGTCTAAGCTAGAAGACAACCTCAACCAGCTAACGGCCGAGCTCATTCGTTTTATCTAAAACCAAGCCGAGAGGGCAACCCGAACCAACTTCATGGCACGGCCTTCCCACATGTAGAACTTGTTCGGAGGAGGACCAATATTATTCAAGTACTTTCCGATAGGTTTAGGATTCTCAAAAGTTGTCATTTGAACCTTTCGTTTCCTTTGCTTTATTATTGGTGTACTCGTATTCCTATCAATGAAATTTCATTCTCTGTCTTTTATATTGATATACATAACCCTTTCGGTATATAATGGTCGTTAAACGAAACTCTGGTTCGAAAAAGTGGTTAAAAATGAAAAAATGGGAAGAGGCCGGGCCAGCACGGTCGTGCCTTGCTAACCACGGTCGTGTCGGGATGGCCTGACAGGTTTTATCTTTCATAAACCTCCCTTTTTCACTTTTAACCACCACTCTCCAAACCCCAGGCGATTTCTAGTGAATTTTCGACCATTATTTCACCGATTACTTGTTTCAATCATCAAGGTATGTCAATTTACTTGTTTTATTCTCGTTATTGGGCTCGATTAGACCCACTTCACTTTCAACTCGGGTATAATCTAAACCTTAGGACTAATTAACATGTCTAAACTTGGTTTACATGATTTAAAAGGTGAATTTGTTTGAAAACATTGAATGTAAACTAGTTTAAACATGATCTTCGGTCCACTTTGGTTAACTTTCAGTTCAAGTCGGGTTTCACCTTATTGACCGACCCATGACCAAAACCATTTAATGAGCTTGATGAACCGGGTTGATACGCACGTTCGAGACTTCATAACTCTGACTTCATGCAAAACACCGGTCGTGTTTCACCGTAAACAGTCGTGGCCAACCAAGAAAGTCAACATGAATATCGCCCAACTCAACACGGGTCGTGCCTTGCCTATGGAACATATTCTTAAAGTTTCCATTTTCATTATTTTGACTCGTTTGGCTTTCTAAATCACTTAATATGGCCGGATATGACAACAAGGAATTTGAGGAAATTGAACACCCATCTTTATTATTTGTGGGTAACAGACGAAGAAACATCGAAGCAAGTGAGAAAGTTGAGTCGGTGAAAGAAATGGTGGAAGACCCGCTTTACTATTCATGAAATTCCACACTTAGGATGTTGAATCAGTACGAAAGGTATAAGAAAATAGCTAGTGGTCCATGGCAGCGCTTCCTAGGAAACCAAAAAAAAACATATATGCAACCGACCATAGAAGTTTTACCTTCGTTCAAACTCAAGGAAAATCCAATATATGCAGGAGATCATTTTGAGGAAGACATGGTAACCTTTAGGCTAGGAGATCGTTGGATCAGGACCTCAGTCACAGAGTTAGGTATAAGTTTAGGGATTTATACGCACGCAAAAACTCAAAAAAATGTGGCTTACGTCGGGCTACACATTCGAGGTAGAAGAGAGAAGAGAAAGAAGAAAGACTGCTGATAAGACTAAAAGAGCAGATGCATGGAGATTGTTAATAAGTAACCCAGAGGCAATTTATAACCCTAGTGTTTCTAAGAGTACTGAGTTGAGGGACCCACTGTTTAGGTACATTCATCATATCCTTAGCCACACCATGACACCCCACGGTGAAAGCACAGGGGTAGTTAGTCTTAGGGATTTGTGGGCCCTCTATTGCATGAAAACGGGGGGAAACTGTAACGTTGTTTATATGTTATGCAAGATGTGGGAAAATGTGCAAAATTCAATGACATGAGGATGTTTTGGGGGAGGACAGATCGTGAAGCTTCATGAGGCATACAGTTTGGACCCTCATGGTACTGATGGACCAGAGCCGATTCCCCTAGATCTCCGGATTCGCATGATGATGGAGATGGTGGTGCAAGTGCCGGAAAGTAGAAACTTTTTTTTTGTAGACTCTGTAGTAGGGTGTGGGATCTAAAGGCTCCTGCTGATGAGGATGATATGCCATTAGCTCAGGTACGCCGTATACGTCGTCGCCTGATGCACCACATACCGATTATGGTGCAGGCCCATCACAGCCTGACGGGTACTCCTTTGTGGGACTGCACCATATCATGACCACCCGCTGTAACCACCTTGAATGATATGTAGCATACATTAGGGATAGGATAGACAGACATGGGCCACCAGAGGACCAGTAGGTACGGTGTGACACTTTAATAGCCCCAACACTGGTGACCACTAACCCCCACATTACTTGATGGATGTTTTATGTTAAACTTCTATGGTATGTATGTTATGGTTGTGTTAAACAATGTTTATTTCTTTTTGCTTTGTGTGGATGTTTAAGACAATATTATTAATATGTATGGCGCCAGTTTGTAGGGCAGTATGGTTAACTATATACCCATACCTATCTTGTGTCTTTATATATTGTGTTATGTTTGTGCTTGTATCGTAGTTTTATGCAGGTAGGATTTACTTTAGTTCCAAAACTTACAATAGCTGCACGGACAAAACATATGACAACAATCGTCTCAGCTCATAGAGAAGTTAAATTCCTTTTTCACCCTGTTTACATTTATTTTTAATCATTTCACATTGAGTACACTGTGAGATTTAAGTGTGGGGAGGGGATTTACACTTGACCAAACCAAGTCTAAAAAGCCGCATGTGTGAACATTGCGAGCACGTGACGTTTTGCATAAGATGAAGCTAATAAAATCCAACCATAGTTTTTAGTATCACTACATATACTAATATATTTTTCTCTTATGGATTACCAGGACTTTCTGAAATTTCTCAAGATGTATAGCTTCGGTTACTGTGTTGTTTTGATGAGATTGTTCAAAGCCTGCTTGAGAAAAAGCAAGATTCACGTGTGGGGAGATTTGATGTATAAGAATTTATACATCTTTTCAGCACTAAAATAACTCCAAATAAGTGTAATTTCGAAAACTATATTAGAATAAATAACCACTAATGTTTATAATTTATATCTATAGGTAAATATAGTCCTATGGAAAAAAAATAAGCTGAAATACGAAGAAAAACGAAGATAAACAGTGAAAACAGACTCAACACACACCATGGTGAATCAATTCATGGCCATACCTAGAGCATACGAAGTAAAGACCAAAAATCCGGAAATCATAACATGGACAAGTTAACCAAAACACACACCATGTTATCAAGGTCAATAAGAAAAGACAAAATCGAATGTTCAGAAGCAAAAAACGGCCATGCCTTCCCAAGACATGGCCATGCTTTCAAGTACAAGAGAAAAGGACAAAAATTGGTGAAATTTGGACTGTTGTGGAACTCATCACGGTTGTGCCTTGCTTAACACGACAATGTTAACCTAGAGCTGTACTATCTGACAAAGAACAATTAATGCAGCATGACAAAAATGAAGACATGGTTGTGCCTTTTTCAACACGGTCATGCCTTGAGGGACTGATCAGCTTATAAATTAAATGATTATAATCTTCATTCTATACACCTTGGATAGGCATTTATACCACTTTCCACTTCATTCACTTATCTCCAACCACCCTTTTTCATCACCATTAATAAGAGAATTAATCACATCCATCCAACCCTTGAAGATTAAGGATATTAAGCTTTTGAGAGAAGTCATTAGCATCAAATATTAGTCATCCAAATTGGTTAGATTGGTTTAATTTGATCATGTTTGTATCTATTACTTTGATATTTATCAGTATGCTTATTAGTAGCTAAACTTCTAAAGTATCATCTAGGTTTATAATGAATCTTAACTGAAGTATAATAATGGTGGTAAAACATGTGATTGGTTTTTAATAATTAATGGTTATGTTGCAACAATCACTTGATGAGGAATGTTAAAATACTCAAAAAAGATACCCTAAGTTCTAAGCTTGACGATAAGCTGAGAAATTGCTCGTCTTGCGAAGCCTTGGCGAACCTTAAAATAGACACCAAGATCCCGAACTTGATGATAAGTTGAGAAATCAATATTCTTGTGAGGACTTGGTTAATAAATTAAGAATCCTAAAATCAACCCCCAAATATTGAGCTTAATGATAAGCGGGGGAAATGTCACTCTTGTGAGGGTTTGGGGAATAACTTAAGAAATCTTTCAAAGAGCCGCCAAGATTCGGAGCTTAATGATAAGTTGAGAAATCGTCATTCTTGTAAGGGATTGGTTGGGGAAAAAATATGAGTCCTAATATAAGCATGGACCAAATGCAATATTAGTAGTGATTGGCCATTTTAGAATGGGAATTATGAACAATGTTGTGAAAACGGATTGTTGATGTTTGTCCACTAAAATTGGTTAATTACTTGTTAAATGAGTGTGATACATAAACTATTTTAAGCGACTCTTGAGTGGTTATTAAATTTGTTCTATAATTGTTTAAGAGTTGTGTGTGTTAATATTTGTTAATTTAAGGTTAATCCATTACGACTAAAAATATTTAATTGGTGTTTTATGTATAATATAAGTGTTGTTTTTACTAAAAAATTAAGGGCAATTCATTTAGTTATTTAAGGGATTGTCTCATCTTTAAAGTAAGATAACTTATCTTTATCAAAAACTACTTGCTTACATAAAATGATGTTTTAGTAAAAGGGATCAAGAGTTATCGCTTTTTTTAATTATCATGGAATAACATGACTAACGATGTTATTCCCACATTTAATCACCACAGCAAGCTCATGCCATATGTTTACTAATAAATTATTAAACCAAGTTAAGAGGAGTTTGAACCAAGATGATACACTTTTATCTTTGATCTTCTTTCTATCAAAAAATTATAAAAACCCCAAAATATTGTCTTTTAATTTACGTCTTAAATTTCTTTAAACTCATTTGCCAAAACCAAAAACAAAACCAAAATGATATTCACTATCGATTGAAATAAATACAACGATTTAGTAGTAAAAATCAATAAGTGTGTCCGTGGATCGATGCTTGGTTATTACCCATGCTTTACTACATATACGATAGGTACACATGTCTATTTGTGTGTGGTTTAGTTTAGATAAAACTCATTTTTATAAATTCAAAACTCAACATTGTGTGAACAAACTTTTGAAAAAATTAACACCTTTTTCAATACCCATATCGCAGACACCATTCTTAAAAAATGTTTCTTACATGATTGCTTAATGCACTATTCGTTTAATCTATTTAAATTGTCTATTGTTGGGTTTTATATTTTAGACCACCGCATCAAACTGTTACTCGTTTATAATAAATGTAAAGGGTAAGTCGACAAAGAAAATTAACGAGTAATTGAAGATATTTCAGGTGAATTAACGGGTTTTATGTTATTTCATTGGTCTTATGGAAGAGGCAGATGAAGTGAAGACCAAGGCACAAGATCACTATAAATAGATGATTAGGTCATGTGTTTCATTTTTATGTATTTTTATTAGAGAGTTTGCCCCTGGGTAAGAGCTCTCCCTACGTGGCCGAGCGTTTCTGATTATGTATGTATGTATGTATGTATGAGTGTTCTACATGAAAATCATTCGGTTAATGAAATCATACTACTAAATCTATCTATTTGTGTTTCAATTGCAATTGTTCATCCCATTATGATTGTTAATCGAAATAAACTCTCCACATCCATCCATTAGATCTTTCAAGCGTGAATACATGTTGTAGAATGATCCAGATCCAAGCTCGTTTGTCATTGTTCGACACGCTTCTGCACCGGGCTTGGATTTCACAATTGGTATTAGAGCAGATTACCGAATCGTTCAGACTAATCTTTGAATTTGATTCAATTCACTCATAAATCTGCCATGGACATTAAACTTGAAGTTCGTTGAAGTTTTGTGGGTTTTGCCATGGATTTGGATGAAATTTGATGATTCAAAGATGATTTATGTGAATTGATTCTTGAGTTGATGATTAGTTCGGAGATTCAACATTGATTTCACGTTTATATGTCAAATTTCGTTCAGATCTACATGTATCGTTTCGTTTAAGGTCGAACTCATTTATATTTGATGTTCTAGATCTGAAAATTTGGTGAAATTGATGATAGATTGATGATTTGATGAGATTTAAATGGTCAATTTTATGTAATTAGGGTTTAATTGTAGATCTATGAAATTAGGGTACATTAGGTAGAAATTTGGGGAAAACGTTGCTACTAATGGATTCTTTCACGAGCGTATTCATTATTTGTTCGAGTAGATGCTGATACATAATGTTAATCCCCGGTCAGTTTGATGCAAACAGATTATATCACGAACTTATAGTTTTTCAGATTCGAGATTAGTTGTAGAATGATGCAGGAGAAGTCATGTAATTTGCTTATGTTTATTTCTCTAACTGTTCCTGCTACTTCGGTATATTCACGTGCAAATATCTTATGTTTTTGAGTAGATGTTGCAACAGATGTTTAAACACGAACAGTTACGCTGTTTTCCCGAGTTTCAATTAAAGGATGAAAGGGAAGGAAAAAGAGGGATGGAAAAAATATGTTGTGTTCCCGAATTTCATTTAAGAAAGGAAAAGGAAGAAAAGGTTAAAAGAGGTGTTCCTGAGTTCCATTAAAAGAAAGAAAAGGAGGGGAGGGGAGAAAAAATGATGAGTAAAATAAAAGAATTTGTATCTTTCCAAATTGGAAAGATGTGAAAGGAAAATAAATTGAAGAGAAAGAGAAGATACCAAAAGAAAAGATTAGAAAAGAAAACTTTGTTTTCCTTGTCTTTCTTTCTGCATATGAACTCGGGAAAACAATGTTAAAGTTACAATTAGTCTTGTAATTTTTGCTTGATCTGCAACTGATGCACGAATATATAGGGCTGCTGGTGCAAAATACTAAGGACGGGATGGTAATTTTGGATGCTGGTACAAGTGGTTCAGCAGAAGAGGGCAGATTGGTCATTTTACATATGATATATGGCTGTTAATATGTGGTTATAAACAACCAGTTTGTTGATATAATTGTTGTTTACGAGTTGGTAACTGACAGGGAAACTGTTGCGAAAATGATTGGTTTGTGATTGTTTGATAATATTACTTGTTGATATGATTTCGAGCAGTTACCATATGTGTTCGCACAAGGTTGCTGGTAATTCTGATATACTCAAAAAGATGCTGCTATAATCATGAACAGTTAGTTTCGCGGGAAGTTTGCTACATATTTTAGTTAGTTAATCAAAAAGTAGCTGCTAGTCACAAATATTGATTATTTATTTGGGCAGATATGATTTAGGGTTCTAACTGAGGCTGATATAGGTCACGTACAGTTGGCTACTGCTGATAATGTTCTCGAAGAGTTAGCATATCCAACAGTTGTAGCTGGTACATACATATATACATACACACACACACACACAAACATATCTGATCTCGAGTACATGATGCTACTATAGCAAAATTTGTAATGATTATTTTGTTGCTGAGGTGGTACAGTTGGTGATGCATATTTCACCATCGAACAGTTATAAACAGTTGCGATAGGGACTATTTAGTCATTCCAATTGATGCTACTTATTCTCGAGTAGTTGTTGCATAATTCATCAGGGGCTGTTTAGTAATCGTTGTTGTTACATGTTTTATATGTTGAAAAAGTTGTTGCACTATCGTCAAGGATATAATAGTAAACTTTGTTGCTGATGAGATTGATGATGCAGATTGTACAAACTATTGTAGCAGGGGGTAGTCTCGTAATTCACTGCTGAAACAAGTGTAAGGTGAAGAAAAATGATGCTGATATGATGTCGTTCTTCATGAAAAAATGTTGCAAATGGTAATGAAATGTTAGTAGATATGTCATGAACACTTAATAAGATTCCCGAGCAGTTTATTGTGTGCAGCTTATTAAACGAGCATATTGAAATTTTTATTAGTAGTTTTTGTTAGTTCAGAACTCTATTTATGACTAGTTATTTTTGCTGCTGCACTATTTCACAAACAATAACATCAAGGGTTGTTTGATGGTGATCGATTTATTAATGAGCAGTTTGGGATGGGGAATCATGTAATTTCAGGCCTGGTGCAAATGGTTTATGCAGTTGTAGCAAATGGCATATCACCTGCTGCAATAACGGGTAAAATGGTAATTTCTACAGTCGTAGTGGTATTTCTGTAATTCAGCTATGGTGCAAATCCTTGAGCGGAGATTACAAGTTGTTGACGCAGATTGTCAATTGCCTTTTAAAAGTTAAACGGGCTAAGATGGAGAAAAGATTTAATATTCGTTTATGCGTTGACTTTTTGACCAAGTGTTCTACATGAAAGATGTTTGCCCAAGTATGAGTGAACGTTTGGAAGTGATTTACCTGGTCAACTTCGATGTTGACTGTGTCGGGTCAACGAGGGGCATTATTGGTCATTTTTAGAGACTTTTTGAGCAAAAATTGGGCAAAATTCACCAACACTTCATGACTTCAACAAGGTGCTTACAAGATCAAGTTGGTTGATTTTCCTGATCATTTCATGAGTTGACCAAGTCAAAGGTCAACTATCAACCACAAAAGTAACATTATATTTCATTTATTTTAAATTTTATCAACAATTCTTGATAGCGATGGTCAAGATTGTTGAAATTGAAGGGTCTCATGTTTTCGCCCGCACTTGATTTGAAGACATGTTTGTTAAAGATAATTGCAACGAAATTGGAGGAGAAAAATTCTATAATTTCATTGCAAATTGTTAGCTTCAAATCAAGCGAAAGACTCATGTAAAGGAAAATATGATCAAGATCGATTCACAATTCGAGTTTTTTCAAAGACGTTTGTTGCTTTTTGAGTTCTAAGATATCCTAGTACATGTAAATAGTTGTAATCTCATCGGATGAAAAGAAGTCACTTGAAATTTAAGAACAGGTTATAGTTTGATTCTGAATTCGGTTGTTAATTCAGGAAATGTTTGAAGAGAGTTTGTAAAGAATGAAACACGATTTTAAAGAAAGTTGGATTATTTGATTATGATACCGAGTTTATTCCCTTTCGTGGTGACCGATTGACATGAATCCGATTATTGGAGTTTGAAGCCTTGTTCTTATGCCCATACAACTATATCCAAATGAGATAAAATAGAATATGGTCAAATGGACAATGGGAGATGCTTATTGTGAGGGGGAGAATATCAATGAAAGGCATTGGGTTTTGAGGTGATTGTGAAAGTGATTTGATGGCATCGATCTAAGGGGGAGATTGTTGGGTTTTATATTTTAGGCCGGCGTATCGAATCGTTACTCGTTTATAATAAACATAACGGGTAAGTCGACAAGGAAAACTAACGAGTAATTGAAAATACTTTGGGTGAATTAATGGGTTTTATGTTATTTCATTGGTCTTATCGAAGAGGCGGATGAAGTGAAGACCAAGGCACAAGACCACTATTAATAGATGATTAGGTCATGTGTTTCATTTTTATGTGTTTTGTATTAGAGAGTTTCTGATTATGTGTGTGTGTGTATGTATATATGTATGTATGTATGTATGCATGCATGCATGCATGCATGCATGCATGCATGTATGTATGTATGAGTGTTCTACATGTAATCATTCGGTTAATGAAATCATACTACTACATCAATCTATTTGTGTTTCGATTGTAATTGTTCATCCTATTGCATGCATGCATGCATGCATGCATGTATGTATGTATGAGTGTTCTACATGTAATCATTCGGTTAATGAAATCATACTACTACATCAATCTATTTGTGTTTCGATTGTAATTGTTCATCCTATTATTGATTGTTAATCGAAAAGAACTCTCCACGTCCGTCCATTAGATATTTCAAGAGTGAATACATGTTGTAAATCGATCCGGATCCGAGCTCGTTTGTCATTGTTCGACACGCTTCTGCATCAGGCTCGGATTTCACATCTACTAAATCTATATTACTTCTCCAGTTTTATCATCGTCTAATATACTGAAAAGCATTGTTTTGGTTGCAGTTGATTTTTGAGTGTTTTTAATATGAATAATTCTTTCTACATAGTAATTAAGGATCCTAAAATCCCAATTATGGTAAGTATTTTAATAATTTATATAGTTCTTTTTCATATCTAACAAAGTTGGTGTTCACCATCTTAAGTAGATTAGAGTAGGAGTAATACTATGGCTATTAATCTTGTTGTACCAAGTTTAAAAGATTTATTTAATTACTAGAACCAGAAAATCACTATAAAAGCAATTTTAATGTTTGCAGCACTATTGATAAGTATCACAGCAAGGGTCATGAGATCACTTGAGCACATTATATCAGCAGTCATACCCTTTTTAACTCTTACAAGTTGAATATACATCTTGTCTTTAAAATTTTTTATAAAACGCATTAATTTTTCCTCCTATTACTTTTTCATTAAGTTATGTATTTTATTAAATTTAGTATTTAAGCGTTAAAATGATTAGGAACATTAACATGATTAGAACAGTGTTAAGATGGTCTCCATGGATGTGAACATAGAAGCTAGACTAAAGTTTTTTTATCATTTTTATGTATTGGCTTTGTACGTTATGACCATTATAGTAACTGGTTTGGATTGGCTTCTCCGAATAAAATATGTTTATTAATCATTCTATTATTAAAAAATTGTATAATTACAATAATGCACATTTGAGAAATATTGATAGAATATATTTGTATAAAAATTTTATTTTGGTTTTTACGACACGTTACTTCCTTATACACATTTCGTTTACATTTATGGTAATACAAGGCGATATCTAACTGATTTAAAAATCTTGAGGCAAGGCAATATGTAACTGGTTCAAAAATCAACTGTCAAATATTTAAATTCTTGCCATAATTGGTCGTTTATTAATTTCAAAGGTACAATTCATTCGGTCAAAAGGGCCAAACGTTTAGGTTTAGTGCATAGCCAAAATCATTTAAACATGTCAAACACACACAAAGTCTTTGTTTAGTTATAGCCAAAACCATTAGGGTCAAATGGGCCATTTGAAAAAACATAAATTTGATTTGTGTCAAAACAGGGTCGGGTCACGGATCAAAACTTGTTCGGCTCAATATAAATTCCAAGAAAAATGAATTTGGGTTGAATTCATAATTTGGATTCTGTAAATGAATATAAAAAAAATTTTCTAGTTTTTAAAATATCTATTTTTTAGTTAAGCTGACCAATAGTTAATTATTAATTAATGATTTGTTATAGAGTTTTCTATAACCAAAAACTAATTATCAAATACTATATTTCCGTTTTTCTAGATATTTCTATAATATTCGTGCTTTATTAAGGTAACTGAAAAGTATTTATAGTTAGCACATTTACGTTTTTATAGACATTCTTATAAAACCGCATTTTAATTAAGGTCACCAAAAAATCCTTTTAAGTTTGTTAAACAAGAATGATGTGAAAGTTTATGTGGTTAAGAATGGATTTCTAATAACATATCTTTAAAAGTTAATTAAAAGTTAGACATTTTTGTTTAAACTTACCAGATATTACCAGATATTGTGCAATTTCCTCTTCATGGGTTTTGATTGGTATTGATTTAGATGTGTATGCATTAGTTTACATTGTGCTCAATCAAGTTTTATATACTTGATACATAAATTCTTTATTGTGGGTTTTGAAATATTTACATGTTATTAATGTCAAATTTGTTATTGTAGGTTTGATTATTATGAGGTACTTTGTAGGGCTGGTATAAACCATATGTTGAGGGTGAAGGCATCTGTAACTTCGTAGTTAGGTTGGAAGATACCTCACTTATGAAAAAATACACAATTTCTGATGAAGCATATGATAAACTTTATGGTATTTGTTTTAAAGAATAAAAAAATCCCATTTTATATTAAATATTAGTGTGTTAATTTATATATTTCTAGGTACATATATAAATAAGGAAAAGCTTGGATCACGAAGTACATAAGCTCAAGTCTAAAGTGAGCCAACAAGTATTTTATGTTTTATTTTAGGTGTGGTGGTTAATTTTTCTTTCTTTATTTCTACACGTTTGTGCATATGAGTGATGATTATATATATTTAGAACTTGATGATGAAAGTTGATTCAACAATTTGTTACATTTTTTTGTTTGAATTTCGTAGTAGAAATTGATTCACTATTCTATGGCCATTATATACAAATTCTAATTTCCTTGTGTGTTTAACGAATTCAAGTGGCTAGCTAATTCCGGAAAGTGTTGGTCTTAAGTCAACGTTGAGGATATGGTTACTCAGTTATACAATGGCACAAAACCCATTTGCTAGATGTTAGCATCCGGGTCCTCAAGATGAATCCGTTATGTTGAGGCCGACGAGACATTTGTAGAAGGCAATTCGATTTGTATAAGGATAATCTGTATCAAGAGTTGGTTTATACTTAAAAGACCATGTTTATTTACATGACTAGCCTTATGTCATTTTTTCAAGAGTGAAGAGTAAATACGGTATTAAATTAGTCATACTCGATAAAGAATCAAAGCTTAAAAATAAAACAACAAACTTTGTATGTAAGGAAAATTTTGGAAACTTAGGTGCTGTTTGTTTTTTAAGAGGTAAAATGTCTGCAATCTACGGACCACATCTGCATGCATCTGTAGTAGAAGAGGTGGACCAAACCTCTGTAGTCTGCAAGAACAAGATTGTTTGTTTTTTAACGTCTGCAAGCTGCTAAAATATAACATAAATTTTCAAATAAGCTGAAATCTAAATAAAAAAAAAGTCATTTAACATATAAATGCTAGAAAACACCATGTCGTCGCCGCTAAGGGGTTGCCGGAGACTATGCTGGAAAACTTGCCGAAGAAGAATTCTCACACTTTTCTAATTTCATACTTACAAATTGACATTGTTACGATTTATCTTCATTATTAGAAGAATCCCGAAACATACTTGATCATTACATGTATATTAGGTGACAAAGCTAATTCAAGCCAAATGCTCGTTCACATGTTTCGGTTTTTGAAAAGCTTGGAATGAGAGGATTTCTAACACAAATATCTTCATTCCCATGGTTATTGAAGAGATCAAGACCCTTGTTTTCTATGGATAAAAAAACATATCAAATATGTATTCTTTAAAATGATCTCAATGTCATCAAATATTATATTCATTTCAATTATACCATGATGGTTCTGAATCTGATGCATTCAGATTTAGTTGAATAAAAATTAAATATAAAACAAAAATATATAAAGAAAACAAGAAACAAAAAACAAAATCCTCTATCATCACACGTCGTTTATGTTGTCTTCCCGGTGGTGGAAGATCTTGAGCGGCGGTAGGAGGCAGGGGTGGTGGCAGAGTAGGGTATGGAGACGACGCATGGTATAGCGGCGGCTGGTATGGTGGTGGAGGGGCTTGTATGGTGGTGGAGGTGGCTGGGTTTGAGAGGGGAGAATAGAGGAGATTAGGGTTTAAGAAAGAATTAGGTGTTGTTTGTTTTTCAGAGGTAAAATGTTTGCAGTCTGCAGACCACATCTGCAGACATATGTACCAGAAGAGGTGGACCAAACATCTGCAAACTGCAACAAGAAGACTGTTTATTTTTTAACATCTGCAGACTTCTAAAATAAACTAAAATTTAAATAAAAAAGGTCTTCAACATCCAAATTTTAATAATAGTCAACAACACTGAAATAATATTCATAATACCACAAACATTTTTTAATTCATTTATTCCATACTTTACATTAATTTCTCAGCAATTTCATCTCGTAACTGAGTCATATATTCCTGATCTGATGCAGTGCCAAGTGCTTCAACCTCATCTTCATCAGCATCAATTTGGCCACGACTATTTCCAAGCGACACATCGGGTTGATCGTATTGTGTAAACAACTCATCGCCCAAACCTTGTTTCCTAATAAAATTATGTAGCGCGAAACATGCAACGGTAACATTCCTTTGTGTTTCCCATGGAAATGGTGTCATCCTCTTCAATATAGAGAATCTTGCTTTTAAGACACAAAAAGCACGCTCAATGACGTTTCGTAGTTTTGCATGTGCATGATTAAATTTTTCTTTATTGGTTAACGCACGTCTCTGACGAAAATCTCCAAGCCAATACCTCACATTCTAATAAACATTTTATATGCTCATTCGACCATTGTTGTTTCTTTCCCATTTTTATGATCAACTAAACAAGAAACAACAATTCTATTAAAGCATCAATTCATCGAACCTAAACTATCTACAAACTTTATTCAACAACAAACTAATAACAATATTCAACAAACCTAAACTTTCTACAAACTAATAACAATCTAACAAAACTAACAAAAACCTTTAACAATTAACAAAAAACTACAAACTTTATTCAACAACAAACTAATAACAATGTTCATCAAACCTAAACTATCCACAAAGAAAATAACAATCTAACAATCTAACAAAACTAACAAAAACCTTTAACAATTAACAAAAAATTACAAACTTTATTAAACAAAAAACTAAAAACAATATTCAACAACCTAAACTTTCTACAAACTAATAACAATGAACAAAATTAATAAAAAACTTTAACAATTAACAAAAAGTAAAACTTTAACAATGTAACATAATCTAACAAAGTTAACAATAAACTAACAAAATCTAACAATCTAAAACTTTAACAATCTAACAAAATCTAACAAAGTTAACAAAAAACTAACAAAATCTAACAATCTAAAACTTTAACAATCTAACAAAATCACTTATGAAATTTAAACAAAAGGTAATAGATAATAGCATGAGAGGGAAAGAGAGAAGCAAACCTGTTGGAGAGAAAAATGGGCGGCGGATCTGTGGTGGAGTGAGAGAGATACGGTTGTGGATGGTGGCCGGCGGTGGAGGGTGGAGGGTGGAGGAGGCAGCTAGGGTTTGAGAGGAGAAGGAGGAAGGTGGAGGAGTTTTGTGTTGTCTGATAATGAAAAAATAAGAAGCCGAGAAGATGTGGGAAGTGGTATGGACAAGGCTTCTAGGAGAAGAGGGCGTGCAAAAGTTTTTTAATGAAACGTCTTCCGGGAAACAAACACACTGCAGACCTAAACGCCTACGAGGTGTAGACAAAAGAGGTGGGGAAGTGCTTTCATGAAAAAAAACAAACACCCCCTTAGATGAGAATGTGCTAGAAGAGGTTTTAGAAGAGGCTAGAAGTGGTTGGACCATGTCTGCATCGGGAAGTGGGCGCGAAGACGTATTTTAATGAAACGTCTTCGGAGAAACAAACACTCTGCAGAGGGCAATGTCTGCGTGTGGTCTGCGTGGCGCAAACAGAAGAGGCCAGGAAGCTCTTTTGGGAAAAAACAAACACCGCCTTATTATTATGAATAAGATGTTTGTATATATTGTGTAGTCCTTAACCCAAATCAATCAATTAAGCAAACAAAAAAACCTGGTAATCTTGTATGCGACTATAGATGTAGAAATTGCAACATGGATTATTCTCTGAATCGTGTAATCACTATCATATAAAACCTATTTGTATTTTACACACAATGATTTATCATATAAGACAGAGAATTCTGCACATGGAATTGAATTTTTATTGTTCTATGAAAAATCATAGAGAGAACCCAGTGACCGTTGTTCTCTTCTATATGTGTGTCATCAAGAGATCATTGAATAATGCCAGGGAAAATCTCGTGTAAGGCCCCGTTACTGGTGCCTCACTTTCACGTTGGATTTACTCATAAACACGGTTCTAAATATCAGAGTTAATTAAAAATTTACGCGGAATAAACAACTTCCAAACCATTATATTACATAACCATCCATTCTTGTCTTAACGAGCATTCAAAACATTTAAACATAAAACCTTGTCTGTAAAAATAACATAACATTTCTTGAGATGCCAGCTTCTTCAAGTTCATGTCATGTGCTTCCCCTCATGCAAGCTGCCTCATTCTACACACCTACGTGCATACGGGTCTGGTCCCTATCCTCACAGATATTATTAGGGTCTGGTCCCTATCCTCACAGATATTATTAGGGTCTAGTCCCTTTCCTCACAGATATTATTAGGGTCTGGTCCCTTTGGATCATGCTACTGTAACATACCTGTCCTTTACGTACTTACCTTAATAACACGTGCAATATCCTTAGATCGTTCACGTACTATTAACCTATCATACATACATCGTTCATACATCATACATACTTCATACAAAATCATTCATACATTATATATATCATTCATATCTTTAGCTACCACCTAACGGTCCATGCAATATCCGAAGATTGTTCATGCACCGTCAAGCAATCATCATACATAATTCATACGAGGCATACTTTTACCACTTAAGGTAAGTGTATTAACTATCACATCGAGTATGCACACAGCCCCGAAAACATAACAAGGAAGTGGGGCTAGAAACTCACCTGAACGCGGTTACGTTATTTCTTCTTTAGTTGTGCACGGCTAACTGTATAACAATTAAACGTATCAATTAACTATCACTACCCATATCGCGTTTCTAGTCTAATTATATCCCTCAACGAATGGGGGTCCGGGGGGCAGCGCCCATGGCAGTGGGGTTCTAGGGGCGGCAGCTCCTAGCAGGGTCCAAGGGGCAGAGCCCCTGGCTGGGGTCGAGCTGCCAGGTCAGCTTGGAAAAATTTTATTTCCATTAACTGTCTTAACACATTTTCCATTAGAATTTTGAATCACTGATTAATTGCTAACTCAAACGTTCGAGGGCTTCTTTTCTAAGTCCAGGGACCATTCTGTAATTCCATTAAACTTCTAGTTCGTTAATTGACTCTTTAACGAATTGGGTTATCATAACGAATTGGTTCTCATAGCGAGTTGAACCCCTTTAACAAACTTGTTATTTAAACGAAATGGACCTTATAACGAACTGGTCCTTTGACGAATCAGTTCAGGTAGCGAATCAGTCCATGTAACGAATTGGACCTTCCAATTCGTTACCTCCTTTAACGAATAACGAATCAAGGGTGATTCGTTATCTTTTTCCTTTAATCCAAATAAGTCTGGTTCGTCAGACTTTCTTTAACGAACCACTTGGCGAATCACCCCTAGTTCGTTAACTTCCCGTTGACGAAATAGGGTTAGGTCAGAGAATGTCAGAACATTCTCTGACATTCCTCTAACCTCGTATCACTTTCCGGCGTCGCCTTTTCGGAAAACCGGGATCTCGCCAGAAAAACGATATCCAGCTTATTTCTCCACCATTTTCTCCGATTTTCATCCCGGTCCAGATCTGAGCTAGGGTGACCCCTAAGCTCATCTTAGGTTCGGTTTATACCCGATTCCACCTGGATCTCGTGACTCTAACGGTTTAACGGTGTCGGCTCGTCGTTTCATGATCATACC
Source organism: Bidens hawaiensis (assembly GCF_021521415.1). NCBI lineage: Eukaryota > Viridiplantae > Streptophyta > Magnoliopsida > Asterales > Asteraceae > Bidens > Bidens hawaiensis. Next base: position 19,123 of record NW_027494033.1, read on the forward strand.
TAACGGGTTTAAGCTCATACAACATCATACTATCATTACTTTGGATCGGGATTGGTTTTCTATCTTGGATCGGCTAGAGAAAGGGGAGAAACTAGAGAGAGAGCTTAAGTGTGTGTTTTGGTGGTGTATGGAATATGTGTGAAATGAAATTAAATGGGTAATTATGACTTATATAATTATGGATCATGGGCTTAAGCCCATGGTCTTTCCTTCCTTCCTTCATAACCCAAGTTCATAACTCATATCCATTTAACCCAACACGAGCCCGACTCATAATAACTCATATTTCCTTTTATTAACCGGAACCCGAAAAACGGGATGTTACATCTCAATCAATATATTTTTATTGATTCCCACATGAGCCCGAATGTATTGAGAGAACGTCATGGATCTAGCCGCTAATACGATACATCGATTATGTACAAGATCTAAACGTTAAATTATTACTTTATTGATAAATATGTAGAGAATACATTATGATGGATGGAAATAACTTATGGAGAGTATTAACTTAGATCTAGATCTCTCTCTAAATATGTACATTACTAATTATGAGCATGGAACCACCTATTTATAGGCCACATGCTCCATTTACAATAAATATTCAATCTAGGCTATGTATAAATTCTTCGAATGCTACGGACAACAATTTCGTGCACTAACAGACACCCCCTTTTCCGTAGCTATCGAATACTTTTAACCTTGAATACTTTAACTGCAAATCACCAGTCATAAAACGTGCACTAACAGACACCCCTTTGACTGATGATGTTCGGGCTTGTGTAGATGAACAATCTTTAAATCTTTTCAGCAAACCAACAACTTGTAGCTTCTCATATCAGATCACCCCTCAATGTGAGCAACTCTTGGAGATCATCCCAATCATCCATTGGCGTATGATATGGTTCAATCTTTCAACAATCAGCAACAAGTCATTAGCTATCCGTCAGCACAAGTAAAGAAAAACATATCTTTACGTTTAACCTCGTCACACTTCTTCATGAACAACTCGATCATTCAACATCTTTCACTTCGGTTTTCCCTCTCTTGATAACGTTTATCCCAAATAACTCTTTGAAGCTCTTCCACATCTCATTCGCAAAGATGCACTAATGTTTGGGCATCATAAGATTTAGAGTTCCAACCTCCATTAATAAACCCCAAATGATCAAATTCTTCAATCTAATGACAAGACTCGTATATTCTTCAATAAGATCAACACGTTCGAGAATCGTCCCCCTCAACAGAAGTAATCCGCCATTTACTCGTAGCCAACATAGTCAGGATCAAAGTCCCTCAGAAAGAAGTAAACGGACAGACACTCGTATCCCACATAGTCAGGTTTCAATCTTGAACAAATCAATCACCAATCGAAAAACAACTGCAGTCTTGAACTCAGTTAAACGCAGCTTTTCAAACACGAATTACCACCCGAATTGCAGTAGTTTTTCAAGAAACCTTGCAAACGTAGGAAGATACAAGCCAAATAATCTCAAATGAAAGTTTTATCTCCCCCTTTTCTTGACAAATTCGGCAAGGTCTTAAATAATCTTCAAGGTTCACAAACAAACACACTCCTCCTTAAATTACACGAGATCCCCTCTCGGCCAGCCGAAACGCATAAATAGTCAGCCAGAAAATATATTACCAAAATTTGCACGAAGAGTCTCCAATACATTAGGAACATCCTAGAAAATTTCGAATAAGAAAATTTTTCCGATTTTCCCGCCAAAAATTCACCGAAAATTTTCGAAAAATAAATATTATCGCCAAAATTTTCAAGAATGAAAACTCTCTTACGAGGAGCATTCAGGAAAAAATTCGCGCAAGAAAATTTTTCCCCGCCATTTTACTCTTTTTTTTTAACAAATTGCTTCTCTAATTCGTTATAAATATAAATATTCACTCCATTCGTTACATTAGTTCGTGCTCTCCATTCGTCAACCAATAACTCATTCGTTACACACTTAACGAATCAACTCAATTCGTTATAAATTACCATTTTTAATTCGTTATAACAATCCTCATTCGTTATAACAGTTACACGAATTGCCTCCCATTCGTTAAGAATTCCAATTCTTCATACACATAACCTTAATTCGTTACCAATACCTTAACGAATCACCTTAATGAAATAACTTAACGAATTGCTTTAATTCGTTATCTTTAACTTAACGAATCAGCTTCACGAATTGCCTTAATTCGTTACATATACCTTAACGAATTAGCTTAACGAATCACCCTAATTCGTTATCATAACCTTAACGAATTACCTTAAAGAATAATCTTAATTCGTTAACTTTTTCATAACGAATTGCTACAGTAATTCGTTAGACTTTCCTAACGAATCAGCTACAGTAATAACGAATCAGGTGGATGGATCTGAGGTGTTTGCCGGAAAATACTGTTACATCGCCGAAAAATCATAGATCTGACCGGAATCTGGAATTTTTGAACTACATCAATGGTGAAATCATCAAAACACCATAATTACCCATGAAAATCACCACGAACACTCGGTTTTACAACACGATTCCGAATCCATAATCCAAATACCTTAACGAGTACTTATTCATCACCAAATAATCAACCCGAAACCATGCTCTTTCATGGAAAAACCTTCAATACACCATAATTAACCACCAAAATCCACAGAAACATGCGGATTTCAGTAATAAACACAAATCCATCATCCAATTAACTTAACGCTCACTAAATCATCATAAACCGAATCAAACCATAACCATGCTCTTCCATGGCATATCCTTCAATACACCATAACTTAACACCAAATTACACAGGAAGCTTCATCTTCCATCAATAAACACGAATTCACAAACAAATCCACCAATAACACATTAATTTACTCCAGATCTGACCAAAACCCGAAGAACATGAAGAACACGAAAAACTCATATTCATACCTTAATCGAAGCATCGAGAGCAGCCGTCTGCTCTGATACCAATTGAGAGAACGTCATGGATCTAGCCGCTAATACAATACATTGATTATGTACAAGATCTAAACGTTAAATTATTATTTTATTGATAAATATGTAGAGAATACATTATGGTGGATGGAAATAACTTATGGAGAGTATTAACTTAGATCTAGATCTCTCTCTAAATATATACATTACTAATTATGAGCATGGAACCACCTATTTATAGGCCACATGCTCCATTTACAATAAATATTCAATCTAGACTATGTATAAATTATTCGAATGCTACGGACAACAATTTCGTGCACTAACACCAAACAAAATAATTATAAGCCCATATATTGTTAACCTTAAGCCCAAGTAAATTAATTACCTAAACTCAAGCATTAAATCCAATAATAAAGCTGAAATAACATTAAAAGTAAATCGAGCCCGCACTCCCGCGCCACCTAACTCGTTTAATCTCTAACGCTATTTCGTAGATCGACAAGTCAATCCAATAACACTAGAATAACCAACAATCCCCCCCCCCCCCCATTTTGGTGATATCCATGATTAACTTAACCATCCTCACAGAAACACAAACGCTATGCATAAATGAAAATGTCCTATGGGTTTCTTAGTATTTACGTGTTACAAATATTAGAATATCTTGGGTGTCACTATGGATTGAACACAAGTTGTCCATTTTTAATACTTGTAGGTAAATACACATGCGTTTTCAAATCCAAATTCCACTTGACACTATATTTTACTAGCATGTTTCACAATCCTTCAAAGAATATATCAAAGCTCAAGTCCAAAGCTTCTTGAAGCGGCTAAACTTCATATTCTTATGCTTAATTGATTATTCTCGTACCCGCACTGCAATTTATCAATGAACTATTAAGAAATTATACTTCAACCTCCTTTATCTTGCAGTCCGAACACATACCCTGGGATGATTTTATTAATGTGTTCCAATATCTTTATGACAAGCTTGCCATATTGAATTCAGCATCTAACGTTGTATTAAATGGGAATTTGTGTCTTGACACATGATTTAAAGTATGGACTTTAAACCCATCCCCATAACTAATATGTTCACAAGATCTCTTCCTAACTCTTTAGTTAGATCATCAGCCAAATTATACTCATATATTATAAACTCAACTAATATCACATATTGCATAGTATAATATATATCTGCCTAGACTTTCTGTTATATATTTGACTATAACCCATAGGCAGCTTTATCCCACCTCATAAATTTTGGTGATATCGGTTTGACCACAATGGAATTTTCATAATAACGTCATTCAACCACTTTTATCAATTGTTTCAAATGCTAGAAACTCGTATTCCATTGTCAAGTGATGCACATCCATTCCTTAATTACCTAAGAAATGAAACCTCCATTTATGGAAGAATACCTAGGATAACATCAACCTCCCCCAGATCATTCATATCAAACTTTGAAGACAATAATTTCTCTGTCTTATTAATCACTCAACCCCGAGTAACATAACAAGAAATTGACAATTTTCTTCTAGATTCTATTTTTCTTTTCGGCCACACCATTGTAAGGCCCCGTTCCCTGTGCCCTACTTTGGCATTGGATTTACTCATAAACATAGTTCTTACAAATCAGAGTTAATTAAAACTTTCACGGAATATAAACCTTTCATTAAATATTACATATTACTTCATAAACTTGTCTTAACAACATTCTTGTCTTTCAAAATAAATGTCAATAACATTAAAACATCTTGAGTCTTCGAATGCCAGTCTCTTATTCGTCCACCATGTGCCCGCTCAAGTTAGCTGCTTCAATCTACTCACCTGCGTGCATACTAAAAGTCAGCTACGCTGAGTGAGTTCTAGTTAATCAGGCGACATACCATACATACACATATCATACATACATACATATCCGAAGATACATATCCATACTTAACCAGTTACCTTTCTATCATACATTCATACATACATACATACTATTACTTACCTCAGTCCACCGAGAGTATGTTCATAGTCCGCTGTCTATACCTATACTCAAGGTCGTGAACATGTAAAACGTCTGCAGTCCTTACCTATGTTCACCATTCATGGTACGTACAAGGTATGCAGTCCTTCTCTATACCATCCTACATAAACAACACGTACAAGGTCCGCAGTCCTTCCCTATGTTGTAACCTATTTCATAGCACGTACGAGGTCCGCAGTCCTCCCCTATGCCATCACAACACAATTACAGCACGTATAAGGTCTGCAGTCATTTCCTATGATGGCTCCAATCTGAAGTACGTATAAGACCCACAGTCCTTAACTACGTTCTCATCTATCATCTATAACACGTATAAGGCCCGCAGTCCTTAACTACGCCATCACATGCTAAGTTTATGTCCAACAGAAGTTAGAGGGATTTGCCATCCTAACTTACTATGTCAGACGTAGATCCCACATACCATTCATGTACCTGTATACACATACTTCACATATACAATAATTACATCGTAGCATACGAACGCCCTAGGCGTTCTTCACATCATTCATTTAACAATCATACTCCGTGTCGATACGTGCAATATTCGAAGATCGTTCACGTCTCGACAAGCATTCATTCATAAAGTTCATACATCATTCATATATAACATTCATATAAAATTTATATCTTTATGTAAAACCTGACAGTACGTGCAATATACGAAGATCGTTCATGTATCGACAATTATTCATTCATGTCTATCACATATATCATATATAGCATACACTTACCACTTGAGGTAAGTGTATTAACTAATCACATCGAATATGCACGCAGCCCCGAAAACATAACAAGGAATGGGGCTAGAAACCCATATGGATTCCGTTACACTCTCCGTTAATCGTTATCCCTTTCTTTAACTGTGCTCGGCTAACTGTACATTAATTACATGTATCAATATATATCATATTCACATTATTCGTATTTCAGCCAAAATGGCTAAGTCTGGTCTATTCTATTGGTCTTGTTTTAGAATGCAATTAACTTAGAATATTTTACCCTTAACCACTAATGTATTCAAATACTTTGTATTTGAAAACAATGTATTCTTTTCTTTCTTTCCTTAATGTATCCAAGTATTTCAATGTATTCTAATATGCATATTGTATTCGGGTTACACAATGCATTCAAATCCATATTGTAATCAAGACACTCGTTGTACTCGAGTCCTATGATGTAATCGAGTATCTTGATGTATTCGAGTTCCATATTGTAATCGAGTCTCATCAATGTATTCGAGTCCTTATATTGCAATCGAATATGAATGTATACGAGTATCATGGTGTAATCGATTATAATCGTTCCTATCTTTTCATTCGCATAGGCTGACATACTCGAATACAATTTGTATTCGAGTTATGTGATTGTATTCAAATTACCTTGTGTATGCGAGTAAACGGGTTGTATTCAAACCAATGTATCCGAACTTGCTACATGTATTCGAACCATATTATGTAAGCGAATGTACTATATGTATTCGAGTCTCATTGTATGCGAATGGCCTCATTGTATTCGAATATACCCTTTTTAATCGAGTATGAGGATTGTATTCGAACTACGCGATTGTAATCGACTATATCATTGTATTCGAACCATCCATGATTACTACCTTGGTATTCGAACTCTTGTTGTAATCGAATGAGCTGCAGTACCAGTCCCGTTATATACATACGTACACCCTTATCCTTTTTATCCATTTTCTTTATATTTCTAACATTTATTTTAAGCATGGCCTTGTGTGCGTGTATATATATATATATATCCTTAAACATTTTCCCTAACCGTTATCGGACAAGACTTAACCCGTTTGCACATAAAGCTCGAACCTTTATAGGTTAAAATGTTCTTAGGCTAGATCTAGGGTTTCTAAATGAATCTGTATATACCCGTAAGTTCATTAAGTCCACTTTTAACATCAGGTTTACATTTTTATAGCACATCAATACCTGATTTACTATCCTATCAAGTTTCACGCAAAAGCGACTTCGTTTACCCGTTCTTTTCTCAAACCGAACGCTACTCGTTTTACCCAAAACAAACCAGATAACCCGTTTACTATCAAGTTCATTACTTTATCAATAATCATGACCCGATCTATCATCCTACCAATTTTCATGTAACTCCGTTCATGAAAAGTAAGCATTTTTAACAAAAACGTACATTTGAGGTTTTTGTCTGAAATCACTCGAGAAGCCCAAAACCATATCAAAAGAACTCTGATTTCAGTGATTCAAGCGTCCACAGAACCATCTTGTCCCGATTTACAAACCCATAAACTAGCCTTCGCTGGAAACCGCCACTACAGTCGCTGTAACAGCTGAACAGTGGCCGGAATCTTCACTTTTGAGCTGCTATGGTTTTGCTGATAAAAACCGGACTTCCCACCTCTGATCGAAGATCTAATCGGTGTAAATCTTCATTTATATATCATGAACACTTAGTTAAAACCTGAGATCGATCTGACGGTTAGATCTACAGGAATCTTTGTGTCTTTGTGGGTGGTTTTCTCAAAAACGAGAATTAGAGAAGTGTGTTATTTATGGTGTAGGTTATGGTGTTGAGATGTATGAAAATGGAAAGGATTAGGGTTTTGAGGGTTATTTATACTCCCTTAAGCCCATGGACCTTAGGCCCATATTTCCTTTTTGATCCATAATTAATTACATCTAATTAACCTACTTATCCTTCCATATTTATTATTTATTATTTATCTACTAACTCAAGTAAACTTTTCCACCATAATTAAATAATATATTAAATATCGTTCTTAGAAATTTCGGGATGTTACAACCATCCTTCTTATGGTATATAAGAAACCTTAAATGGTTTTCTTGTAATTTAGTTAATTAACAAGTATGATATTTCTAATAATGCATATCAAAAGACAATAAATATCAAATTCATTTTAGACATTTCTTTCATTCTAAAATAATTCACATGGCCTAACCTGACATATCACAGTATATAAACGTAATCTACCCGCTTTAAGATGATGTTGTACAAACGGATTCAATACCAAATGGGACATTAAAATTAAATTTAACATTTCGTGATACAAATATCCAAATCCAAAATATATCATGTTTAAGATAAGATAAACTTATCCAACTCAATAACGTGTTTGAAAACAAATATGATTTGAAACAACCTAGACAAGAGATTATTTTTAATTCATAAAGCATACAACACATAATCTAAAGCAAACGTTTTCCAAATCTCAATACATTTCAAACTTTAACATTTCACATCCTAAGTACATATCCATCTTCATTTGATTTGAATTCCTCAAACCATCTCAGATCCTTGCTACATGGCTCGTATCACCGAGTCTATTCACCATGCAAGCATGTCATCCTGTACATAATAGGATTAAGGAATAAACAACAAATAATTCTCAACTGAATTACTATTAGAAACCATTGAACTTTTGAAGTCCAATAACAAACTCGAAACCTGACTTGCTTTATTTCACACCCAATGGGCTTTCCTGACTTGTATACTTTCAGTGGTTGATTATTACCCCGGACGTAGCCCTTCAACCCATGTGTGCACCATCTGGGAAAATATTTTAATAATATTTTATTTCATTCAAATTACAAAATAAATTTTGTTTCATTGAATCAAATCCAGTTTTTATATTACACAAATAATTAACATGTCTCGAACGACTTATTGAATCAACTACAAAACTCATAGGTTTGTCAAAATTAAAGTAAAATTAATAAACGTATCTTTTGTAGCATGCGAGAGTCTTTTGACCAACTTAGGCCCACCCCCATTAAACTTATTTCCATCCGCCATTTTCATTCAACAATATTTTGAGAAGTCTGGGTTTGCCACATCTCCAACAAGACTAGTTAGGCATCTTTTGAGATAACTAATATCCGGGTTAAATTTTCGTTTATTTTCCGTTGGCCATAATCCATTTAATCCAAAAGTCAATAACCAAAATCATATACGTTGATCCAAAACAAATTGGAACTCATAGCCAATATGATTGAAAATTAAAAACAGGTTAGTTGACTTTCAAACAAAACTAAATATCTGTTGAAGTCTCCAATAAAAAATGGAACAAAACATAAATTATATAATGATAACTAGGTTATTGACCGGCGTGACACGCTGGTGGAATAACATGTCACTACAAAAAATCTATTTAAACATAGATTTAGGTTAACATACTACTTGTTCATATTTGTTACAAAAGTATTATAAAATTACATTGTTTTAACATTCAAAATTCAAGATTACAATAAGTTAAATGAAACAAAACAACCAAAATACATTAACAAAAACACTAACCATGTTCTTTGATATTAAAACATCATCAAAGTTTTCAAAAGTTATACCAACATAAACTCCCATTTCCTAATAACCTGTAAAGTTATAAAAACAACACAATATTCAATTAAATTAAACTTAACAAAACAACATGTTTAATAATTACTAACATCTAAGCATTACAAAATTGTTATGTACAACCTAAAAATCTAAAGTTCATAAATATAGTTATTAGTTGGTCTAAAAAGATGTTGACAATATACATGTTTTATTAAATATATGAACAATATCTAAAGCATTAATATATTACCTTCTCCTTCGTCATCGGACAACAACCTTTCCGGATAACCATCATAATCACTTTCATAGTTTGCACATTCGGCTAACCATTTAACCTTCAAACCATCATCCCTTTCCAACTCAAGATGTGCAATTTCTTTTCTATGATTAGATAACTTTAACATATCTAGCTCTCTCAAAAGGAACAAATCATCACATGACAATAGTTGTTTAGGATTCAAATTTTTATACTGGCCATTCTCAAACTTGATAACAACTTTGTTTTGATTAGGATAAAAAAACCAATCCCTAACATGTTCAAACGTTAACACATATTGGTGAAGATCATCAAGGTAATAATGTAAAAGATTAATGAGATTGGTTTCCTTTATACATGGAGAAAGTTTCTGAACACCAATCTCATGAATCTGATGTTTATGGAGGTTATTAAACATCATCACGGATTCAATATTGTCTTTGTGTATCATGAGGAAATCGCTAAACAGGATTTCATACTTAAGTAAAACCGTAGAAAACATCCAATTGACAATGGTAGACATTTTTTGATATTAATTTTGTTATGAAAACCTTTAGAGTGTAAAAGAAGAAGAAGATGATGATGATGAATTAAATTAATAATTATAAAATATATAAACGAAGTGACGGTTTAGTTTTCCAAAGATCTAAATGATTATATCTATCTAATGAGTATATCATGTATAGTTACCCTATATTTATAATATTTTATTAGATATTATATTTACTATTTTAAATACTTTAACTAAAAATTGAAATACTCATATAAACAATGGCATCTTATTAAACATTTGGATCCGTTTTTTTTTGTATATATTAACATTAAATAATTATTTATAACTTAATAACAATTTATAAGATATGATAACAAACAAAAATACAAAACGTTTTAGAACTAAATAAAAAAAGTATAGAACAAAAAAAGTTACATGATAACCATAAGTGTAGAATAGAACAATTTCAAATAGATGACAAATTTACTATTTATCATTCTACATTTCCAAAAATCTCCTTGTAAACAACATTTGTTGTTTTATTTGTAAGCTTTGATTCTTTGTCGAGTATCACTAACTTAATACCATCTAGACTTTTCACTCTTGACAAAGCCACATAAAGCTGACCATGGGAAAATACTGGATCTTTAAGATACAATCCAACTCTTGACAAAGATTTACCTTGACTCTTGTTGATTGTCATGGCAAAACATACTGAGATAGGAAACTGTCTTCTTTTTAATCTGAACGGTAGTTTCTTATCAGTTGGTGTAAGACTTACTCGACTAATTAGAGTCCGATATCCTATATTCGTACCAGAGACAACTTTAGCTTCAATTACACGCCTACCGAGACTAACGACTTGAAGGCGCGTTCCACTGCAGAAACCCTTTTTATGATTAATATTCCTTAATAGCATGATGGGAACACCAACTTTGAGGACCAATCTATGGTTAGGCATTCCTGAAATCTTTAAACCATTTAACAAATCAGGAGAGTACAACTGCGGATCAAAATCCTCTGAAACGTCTTCACATTCAGCTAAACTGTCGGAACTTAGATACTCGACTTCTTCACCAGGAAATATGGCTAACAAACGTTCATTAATTTCTTGAACAACCTCATTCAAAGGTGCCAACAGTGCACGATTCTGAAAGTAAGTAAGTCCGTTGAATCTATCTAATATATTAGGATATACAAAGCTTATTAAATCACCCATCGGATCAACTGAGTTCAAAAAATCAAAAGATCGTCTGGAATATCAATAACAAACTGTCCGGTTATTTGGACCACCAACGTTTCCTTGACCTATGTCTAACAGCCAATCAGCAAACTCTCTGATGTTTTCAACATCTGAAGATCGACATCCAACTGTAAGCCTCGTGTTCTTAGTTACTTTTAAGAACTTTACATTTTTACCAGATATAAGAAGAATTTATGCAATCATTTACGCATTCACTTCTTGTACCGTTGGTTACAACGGGCAAAATTTTCCGAAAATCACCACCAAAAACAACAACCTTACCTCCAAAAAGTGCTTCGGATGTATTACCAGAATCACCATTCATAACATCGTTTAAAGTCATGTCCAATGCTTCGAAAGCATGCTTATGAATCATGGGTGCCTCATCCCAAATTATTAATCTTGTCTTTTTCAATAACTCATATACGTCGGTATTTCCTTTAACCTATTTTATAAAAGAATAAAAAAACATAAACAAAGTAACATATTTAAAAGTAAATTGATATTGGAATAACAAATAAAGCCATATATAATAAAAAAATCATTAATATAAAAATTAACATAAACTGGCTTGTAATATTACCGGACAAATTGAATCTTCGGTCAAATTAATAGGTATTAAAAATCCCGAATGTGTGGTTCTTCCACCCTCCAAAAGCAAAGAAGCTATATCGCTTGAAGCGACATTCAACACAACTTCTCCCTTTGACCTTATCGATGCAGATAAGGTTTTCCATAAATAAGTTTTTCCAGTACCGCCGTAACCATAAACAAAATAAACTCCACCTTTTTTATCAATCAAAACACTCATTATTTTGTTATAAACCCCTCGTTGTTCATCTGTTAACGAATCAAACAGATTGTTAAATTCGTTATTCATGGTCTCGGTATCATATTAGAGATCTTCCACCATTAACGGATTAGTTGCTCTTGAAATTGTCTCCATATCTGGAAATGGCATTTGTTGATATCTTCTAAAACTGGAGTTGTTTGAAATTAGAAAATTTTCAATTTTCAGGAGTGCTAGGTTTTTTAACTGTTCTTCATTAAGAATCAAACCTTAAAATAAAATAAAAAATTAATTAAATTAATATTTATGAAATATTAATGGATATTAGCTATTTTCCATAATTGAAATAATTAAAAAAATGAGTAAATCGTACCGGGGTTATTTTGATCTTTTTGTTGTTTATATAGTATACCATCTACTAACAGTTGCCAAGTGATTTCCCAAACAAAATGAGGTCTAGATAAACTATAAGTAATCAACATTGTAGCAAATAAATTTCATAAATAATATCCGGTGGATGTATGACTTGCTTCTTCAATGGCTTCTATGTATTCCTTGTCATCATCTAAAAGACCTCTTTTGTAACATGCATCACGAAAAGTTTCACACAAAACTCCATCTACTGTTCGAATGTCTTCAAAACATTCTGGGCCTCTAACCTTATTTAATAATATTCTTAAATAGTAAGCCTCGTCGAATGCGGGTGGAACAGCATGAACTCTACCTATTGCAAAACCCCTTAGGCGAGGTTCCCATTTACGTAACTGTTTTTTCCAGACATACTTTGTTGGAAACTCTGCGTATGTGAGAGTTTTTGCAAGGTCATGGTTCTTATTACACTCAAACCAGGCGGTAAATATCGAAGAAGCATTAGTTGTCTTGTTTAAAATATCTTCAATATCTTCGTTAGCACCATATATTACCTGTTGTTCACCGGGTAAATGAAAAGCAAGTCTCATAACAGACGGAATCCTATAATGCACATCAAATGAAAATATCCTCCATGTTGCCTCGCATGCAGAGACATATCTACAATCATAAAACTCTTCGATTTCATCTAAATTAGGATCTGGGTTATCACCATTGTTATTTTGTACAAGAGAAATTGTTGCTCGTTCTGGACCCTTATTAATGTATTTGAACTAATACTTTATCGATCCATCTTGATTACACCACTCAACATCAATATGTGCTTGAAATTGTTTTAATAGAGTCTTGTTGTATGGAACAACAGTTCTGTTATCCATCATTATATCTGACTTAACAACATATTGCCCGTTATCCCTTCTTTTGTATACCGGAAAACCTTGTGAATCAACAGTTGTCTCATCATTAAACATTTTTGGGAAACTTTTGGAGCATTTTTGTTTACCATGAACGTGCACTTCGGATTAACATCACCACAGGGACCGTGAATCATATGATCAGATACAAGCTTGTATAGGTCTGGATCACTGTCTTTGTTTGGAATCTCAGCAGAAATAAATTTATCTACATCTTGTGGATTATGAATCTTGCTACATGGATGCATAAATATGCAAATATGAGCATGCGGTAGCCCCCTTTTTTGAAACTCTATCGTGTAAATAACTGCAACATACATAATAAAAGTAAATATTCCACTAGTTTTAACAGGTAAACAAATAATCTGTTTATTTAAATTGAATTTTAAGTCTATACAAAGTAAAATATTAAAGTAGATCATGTTTATAAATTTATACTCATCAAATTAAATAAATTTACCTGCTTGAACCTTTCCAAACAAAGACTTATCCTTCACCAATTTAATCATTGCATCAAGTTTGACCATAAAAAGCCGACATAAAATATCAGGTCTATCCTCCGACTTTAACGGTGTATCCTTAAGAAATCTTTTAACTTCTGGCCAATTGGGATTACAGGTTATGGTTATAAAAAAATTGGGATAACCAAACCATCTACAGAGACACATAGCATCTAGGTAATTTTGAATCATATATCTTTCTCCGCCAGTAAATGAGGATGGTAGAATAACACGTTGACCAGTAGTTGAAACATCAGTATTTCCAACAGATTGCATACCTCGTAAACTTTGGTAAGTATCACATCGAAGCTCATGTTGTTTACCGTGTATAAAATGTAATCTTTGTGCCTCAATCATCGTATATTTGTCAACTAATATTTTCTGAAACAAACGCCTACCATTTAACATGGTTGAAAACGTATTTGGCCTATCTTGAATATGATAAGCAACAAACTCACGCATTGTAACCTTCTTGCGTGTTGCGGTTGATGAAGATGAAACATTCTTATGAAGTATATTAACCTGATAACCATCCTCACCAAAAGGATGAAACAACGGGTATTAAAGAGGTGTATACGATGGATGAAGTTCACTTATACGCTTTAAGGAATCAGATTGCTTGGTAACAATTATATCTCGGTTATCAACAGCGTCACCAATATCACCGATGATTAAAGCGGCAACTTCAGAACTGGATGGTAAGTTATATTGTCTCGCATCATGTTGTCTTGTTCCAATAATACGCAACTTCAAATCGAGTTGTGGGTTTTCTTCAAAACAATCTCTTACCATCCGATAAGCTAAGACCAAATGATTATTTGAATCTAACATCATCTTCAAATAATTAATAATATGCATCTCCAGCTCATCGTCCATTGAATTATTATCACTGCCCACAAAAAAAATACATTTCCTAAGATTATAAATAATAAAACTTATACTAAAAATTAATAACATAACAAAAGTGGAAGAATATCGTGTAAAGTATTTAACCAAAAACACCCTGACGGTTTGAAACCTCGTTTTCCGTGTCATAAATGTAAAGTTGAGAAAACTGTGGTTTACAACCTTGTAATAGTAAAAGACTTCCCAAACAATGATAGTTTTCACCGCTAAGTCGAAACGTATATGCCGCATTGCCTTTTTTTATGGAATGGTCAATATTTCCTCCCATAGACGTAAACGAAAACATCGAATTGAAACGTCTAATGTTTTTCAAGAAATACTTACTGATGGCACTATCACCATGAAATAATTCTAGATAAGTATCATCTGGTTGTCTAACATCGGGAAGTTCGACTTTGCCATTATAAAAACAAAGGGAAAAAGCTCCTTCTTCATTACTACTACTTGGTCTGTTAACTTTGGCTTTCCACAACAAAGCATTGCAACTTGGACACATAACGAATTGATTTCCATGATCAAGATATTCTAGTAAAATTTAAATATAATCATTTGGAGTTACTTAGTATGCATAAATACATAATAAAGTATTTAAAGTAAATTATGAAATACATATCATACCTGATGATATTCCTTTAAAAACATCTACAAAATTTTGATAATGAATAGTTGTAGCATGTTCATTTAAATCAGCCATAGGTATAGGTACTATAGGGGTTCTTTTTCTTGACCTTCTACGAACGGTTGTAGACGACTCCAGAATGTCATCAACAACACAAGACGCATTTGATCCCTCTTGAACAATATATTTATTTATACGACCTGTTCAATATTATAAAGGTTGTCAACAAAATATCGACAACTACACATATGATATTTCAAAAGAAAAATTGTAAATTAAATTTTTAATTACTCCGTATTAATTATATTATATGAAATATTATTTTGTGTTAAATTGTAACATCTTTAAGTTAACAAATTATGAAACGTTTGATTATTCAATGTTAATATTATTTGTTGCTGTAAAATCCGGACGGAACTTCAAAATGTAAATAATATAATATTTTTTTAATTGAAGGCTTATTATTAAAATGAAATTATTCTTAAAATTTATTAGCATTCCATTTACTTTTAAGTGTTTCATTAAAAAAAGAGACCTAAAAAATGTTAATAATAGTTAAATTTAAAACGAAATATACCTGAAGAGTTATTTCGGACACCAGTTTGTTCCTGTCAACAGAAGCAGTTCTTTTGGAATCTAATATTAATCGTCTTTCTTTCCTTTTGGACGCAGCAGAGTTCACAAATGGTGTTGATGTTTTAGAGTCTTGAAATTAAAAAGGTAATAATATTAATATTTAAGCATAACAAAAGGTTTTCAAAGCTGTTTACTTTTAAATATTTTAAAACACTAACCGTTGTTTAATACAATCGAAGAGTAGACATTTGGCGATGTTGATGGAGACAGGTTCTCCTTATTAGATTGTACACGCGTTACTTGTGTGGATGAGTGTATATTTTTCAAATTTTGAAAATCTTGATTAACTGTATCGTTTAAAATATTAATCATAAACATGAGAAACAAAATTTGATGACGACAATACATAGTGAACAACAATTTAATAACATACCAGGGACACAAGGAATAAATGAGTTATATGTTCTATGGGGAAAATAATTTTGATTGTTGCTTAAACCACTAACAGGTATATTAGAAGAACTTGCAATAGACATTTGATTTGTTAATTTTCATTTATAAATAAATTTTATAATAAAAATTAATAATTTTAATACAATTTACAAACTTGCAAATTGTATTACGCCATATGCTTATCATTTATTTAAAAATAATACAAAAAAAAAAGCAAAATGATAATTATAAAGAAAATGCAATATACCTGAACAGGTATTTTTTAGAAGATTTTTCTTCCCATCAACGGAGGAAGTTCTTTTTGCATCTAAAATTGATCGTCTTTCTTTCCTTTTGGACTTAGCAGGGTTGAAAAATGGTGTACATCTTTAAGGGTCTTGAAATTACAAAGGTTGTAATATCAGTATTTAAGCCAAAATAAAGGTTTTAAAAACTAATAAAAATATTCAAAGAGTATATTTATGTTGAAAAAAATTTGTAAATACTAACCGTTGTTTACTACATTCGAAGAGTAGACATTCGAAATTGTTGATGAAGACACGTTCTCCTTATTAGATTGTAAACACGATACTTGTGTTGATGATGAAATATTTTGCAAGGTCTCAAAGATGCGATTAACTGTAACATTTTACATATTAAAAAACATAATGAGAAACAAAAAACTGATAAATAATATAGTAATAACGATTATTTTATTAACGTACTAGGGACACAAGGATTAAAGGAGGAATAGGTTGGATGCGGATAAAAATTTGTATTATTAGATAAACGATCTATATTATCTTGGTAACTATTAAGCGGTAAATTACAACCACCTATATTTAAGAATATCAAATATTATTTTATTTAAAATGTGATTTCAAATTGAAAATCATGATTTAATAAAATTTACATACTTGCTTGATATGATAGAGTGACAATCGGTGTTGATTGATAATGGATGTAGTTTGTATTATTGGATATGATAGACAATGGTAAACGTTGACTTTGGCCTACATTTAAAAAATGAAAAATTAAAATAATAACAGTATTGCACCGTTAAACAAATTAAAACCATTGAAAACTTATTAATTGGGTAGAAACAAATAAAATAATTCTACCTACCACAATTACTTAGCTTATTTTGAGAAGATGAAGATCCTTCATTTTTTAGTTTCTTTTTGGATGTAGACATCTTCAAAAAAATATAGATAACAACCCTCAAAGTTGCGTCAAGCCTACTTTACTGAACCATAAGATACAAAAATAAAGTCTTATAGATTAAAGCTTCAAAACACCATTAAATAATATAACTCAAAATGGAAATCGATGTAAATGAAGAATACCGGAATATCTTAAACAATAAAATTTTAAACACAAAAACGAAAAAACCCAAATTTAACAACTGCTTTCTTAAAAATCAATTATATATTTCTATATATTTGGATTTGTATAAGCATCAAAGTCGGCACAATAGTTAAATAAAAATGAAATTGAAAAAAACAAAACTTTATAATTGGTATTTGTGAACGAAAAATTAATCCGGAAATTATTGTTTGAATATAAACAATGTTTGGTTTCTGCCAAACATAAACCTATGACATGCTTCACATCCTACCCAAAAACTTTTCGGAAAATAAATATAGTATGTCGAAAAGACTTACAAAATCAATAATTCGGTTGGTTTATAAAGAACATGTATGAAGGAACGAAAGTTAAGTTATGCTGTTGAGGAAGTTTATTTATAATGAAAAGTGACAAAGTATATATACACAAAAAATGTAAAATATATTCTTTGAGTGGAAACAATAATTGTCATAATATTAGGATTTGTTTTTTTTGGAAGAAATATGCTAATAATAAAATAGAAATATGAGGACTAAAATAAAAAAATTCATGCACTGAATGTATGATAATAAATTTTACGATATTATAGTTAATTTAATTATTAATTCCTAAAAATAAATAACATATAAGTATTCGTATTTAATAGTTTAAAAGCTTTTCTTAAATAAATATTTTATAGCATAGATAATTATATAGAAATTATTGTATAGAATAAATATTTAATGGCATTCAAGTTTAGGTTGTATATATATATATATATATATATATATATATATATACTTATAAAAGATACATACAAGACAATTAATGACAATGAACTTATACTTATAACCAAAAAACCATAACATAAAGTGATAATTAGTAGTACAAACCATACATATTAAATCTAACAAAATAAGTAGGATAATTTACATAAGTAAAGCTAACAGAATATATATAGAACCTGTTAGCAAAATTGTAGTGTTTAAACCCTAATGTATCAAAATAAAAAATAATCCATGATCAACTTCAACATCAATCAACGAATGAGTAGCCTCGTTGTACTCGAAAACCGCCAATGTGCCATACTGAAGCCCATTCAACCGAACAAAACTTGTCCAATTTCTAACCCTATACCTCTTATTATAGCCATTCAGTTCAATAGCAATTTCAGTGGAGACATCAACGCCATTTGGATTTATTAAAACCAAATCTGATTCGTAATCCAAGTTATTGTTCCGTGCAAACTCAACAGGCAAACGCAATAAATAAAAGTAGAATTAAAAAGTTATTTGTTTGAACATCCATCATATGAAATTAAACTATTTGTATAAAATCAGTTTACTTACCAGCATATCCCGTACTATCACTGAACATGAGGAACAATAACATCCAAAACCGGCTCATCAACATCTTCCATACCAACATCATCTTCTATAGCAACATCGAGTCCTACAAATACACATCATATAAGTTATAAAGTAATTAATAAACTAAAGTGTACAAAAATATATAAGATATAAAAAATTGATAAAAATACCTTCATCAAGGTTGTGAGGTTCAGATTCGTCATCACTTTCAATCTCAATAATCATTGGAACATAACCGAGTTCGGGACGGAGATTTGGACCAATGTATACCAAATCATCATTAAAATTTACACGTTCGATACCACGGTTATCAAAAACATACATTCTGAATGTCCACGTACCTTGAAGACGTTGAAACACCAAATAATCATTAACAGCAAGCTTACAATGCTTAGACAGGTCTTCCCACATACCAGTAAAACCAAATCTCGGAGTAGTCGGTTTGACACACTGAATGTATAGATTCCATTTTAATTTATCAACAGACTCAACAATGATTTCATCATACTGTCCTGGCTGTAAACTAAAGAAGCTTCTAACCTGATCATCTCTCAATGGCTACAAACAAAAAAAAATAAAAAAATAGTATTTTATAAGAGTAATCCTTTTATAAATGGCTAAAAGGTTTTTTCAATATTTAGTAACTCATTTACACTGTTACTTACAAGATATTTAAGAGTAGGATAACGAACCACAGCATCAACAACCATGTCGTCATGCACTGGATGATCTCTAACGTAAACGAATGTCCATTCATTTTTGTTAATTGGAGAATAAACCAAGACATCTCCAAACATCAACTGATTGTCTACAACAAATTGATCCCACCCATTTTGAAAAACATAACGTCCGTTTGTGAATTCAACTTGAATAAACCAATCTTTGTCTTTGTGATATAAAACAACCGGGTGCATATTAGCACCCGGTTCAAAAATATCTTGACAAAACACAGCTGAAAGTGTCTGAAATTATTTTAATGTGGTTGGTAAAGTATAATGCAAGAATTGAAACATAAATAAAGAGTTTATCATACATACCGTCTCTCCGTTTAAATTGTGATAGAAAATGCAAACGGCAGGAATAACATTCTGTTTATTTAAAATTTAATGAGTTAATAAAAATGTTAAAGACACTAACTGATATGTTATTATGTAAATTATATAGACATATACTTTCATTGATAAATATATGATTATGTTAATATAGTAATTAGACCTATTAAAACATGTTTATGCCAAAATCTTAACAAAACAAATCCATTGACACATAACAATAATAAACTACGAATCAAAAACCAATAAGTTGTTATCAACAAACTGATAACACATTCTGTCTACTTTAAAAATACAAATATTACAGTTAACACCCTCAAGCATGCACAGAGAGTATAATCAGTTTATAAAATAGTTGAAGACGAACTAAATAGAAAAGCTTGATGTTATCACTAAACCCTAAACAACAACATTAAATATTGTGACTAAAAATCATCTTCGTTTAATATAAATTAGGGCTAAAAAGATTAGAACAGTATTAAATAAGAAAATTAATAAAATTAAAGTATCTCACATAATAGTACTTACATTCTCCATGGATTGAGATCTATATCAAACAGGAAGAAGGTTTTCGAAGAGATGAGTCAATCTTCTGTTCAAATGGCAGGAAATTCCAGAAAAATCGAAGTAATAGAATTTTTTATGATAATTAACAATAATAATAAACGAAGAGTCGTTTATTTTAAAAAAATGTGTACAGAAAATATGGGTATGGGCCTAATTGAATGGGCTTTTTGTATTGGATCATGATAAAAGTTTATAAAATTAGGCAACATCTTTAACAAAATTTTAGAAGTTAATTAGTAATTTCTATTCCTGATTTGTTATAAAATTACAATTTAAATTCAGTATTTTATAAAGATATTGATAAATATATGTTACACTTAATTAATAAATAATTTTTTTATTAATGTGTAACATTTAGTAATTTATTATACAAAATATTTTAAAAAATATACTATATATTTGTAATACAAAAATTAAAATGAAACCGTTGTATAAAAAATTAGACATTAGACAAAAGTGAAAAAGCAAAAACTAATTTATTGTTATATTAAAAACGTGTTAGAAATTAAAAAGAAAGGAAACACTAATTTATTTACTTTTAATGAAAAAACACATTTTCGTATTATAAAAATAAAAGGTTATTGTAAATTAAATTATGTTTCACTTATAAAACATATTTGTTTCACATTAAAAGATTACTTGTATAGCATATTACAAATTAATAGATTATACACAGACCAAACAAACAAAATGATTATATTAACAACAATTCCAAAATAACCATATATTAACTCATAAAGTTTATACATAAATACAGATTTCAAAAATCAAATGTAACATTAAATATAGGTAAATAAAGTACCAGTTTACAAAATGGTTGACATTAGATAAGCAACGATAAGTTATATAATGCATAGGAAACATATGACAGTATAGATAAAATCAACTATAATATATTAGCATATAAGTAAAAGGTTTGAAATTTAAATTTGTTTTAGATTAAATGTATAAAAGAAAAATAAAAAAACATGTTAATAAACTAATATGAACTTAAGTTGTTTTCAAACTCAGACATGAAGCAAGTAAACATTAATTTAATAAAATTAAATCCATACATAAATATAACCTTACAACCAAAGAATAATAAATTGTTCAAATCAACCAACATTCAAGCATACCACGTTAAAAAAACAAAAGAGAAAAACCAAACATAAAATCTCCAAACCTCTCAAAAAGGTTAACATAACTGTAAACCAACGAAAATGAAATTGGTCACTTATATTACTTCTCCACTTTAGGAGTTAAAAGTGTTGCACCTTCACATGATTCACTGGTGGTCCCCATCTCTTCGGTAGTCTTAGACTTCATCTTAGTGGCCGACATGCTAGCATCATCTTCAACTTCAAAAACTTCCACCAGTTTTCTCTTAAGTTTATCGTCAGAAGACGTTGACATTCCTTTTGTGTCAGTTGCCACATCCTGAGCATCAACATTTGAACTTGGAGTTTGATTATCTCCAATATCAGAAACCTGTTATTAAAATAGTAAGAGCCAATACACAATTATGTTACACATCTTTCTATTAACTATATTTATAAGTTTGAAGTATTATATTAAACAAAATATCCATACCTTAATAGAAACAGAACCGGATGACTGTAACTCAGAAATAGATGCTCCCAATGTAACAGAATTAGAATATGATTGCTGATAAGACAAAAATGGAAAATCAACATATGTTAGTTGAAATAATTATAAAAATTAAATTCAGGTGTTTAAATTAACATTCAGACTATATTATTACCAAACGACCATTAAGCCTTTTCTGTAACTCTGTGATAATATTGGTGTCATCAGTAAGCTTGTTTATGCCATAGTCCTCGACATTGTTTCTGAAGTTGAAATCTGCCACATCGACCTTAAAAGCGAATATCTTTTCTAATAGACAATCCAATTCAGCAGGGAATCCACCATTTTCCACCTTATTCTATAATAAAATTAGATGACAAATAAACAAATATAATATTAATCATTGTTAAACTTACCATCTATTATATAGATGACAATGTATAAATAATAAAGTATTTTAATTGAAAACAAACCTCATTTTGAGAATCAATTAATTCTTTTGTTGTTTTCTTAGTCAACATTTTAGCATCTCTATCAAACAGAGTCAACGAACAACTCTAGTGGAATCCTACACCCTTATTTTGATCTTGAACCTACAAAAGTGTATAAATAGGTAAATAGAAAGAAAAACATATACTTTTACAATGCACTAATTACACATTTGAATTTGAATTCAATAAATACCTAGGTGTAGGGATAAGACCTAATACATTGCATCTTACTGTTTTGCATTCATACTCCTTTCCACCTTCACCATTATTTTCCATGAGCTTACGGCTACAAGTATTACAACCAATGTAATACCATTCCGTATCTGGGCAGATTGCCTTAATTGTACCAAGGATAATGATACTTTTAGGCTGCATTATAGTACAAAAGCACTTAATAAATATTCAATTAGGATTGAAAGATAATTAGGATAAAATAAAGATTGTAATATTTAACTTACATATATAATGGTACAAATATCACCGATGTTAAAAAATCTGTTGATCTCAAAAACTCATCATCAACAGACGACAGCATCTTCACCGGAATCGGTTTACGAACAGAAACATCATTGCCATTTAGCAGATCCACCAAACTACAACATTTAAAATTTAATGAATTTAGGAATAAGTAACATAATATGAAATTCAAAAACTAAATACATAAACTAAAACAATATTGGTTTAATAATATACCTGTTTTCGTATTCTTCTATTTCAAATAAAAAGTCATTTATAAAGAAACGGCTAACATTAGATCCAAAAGAATTCGACACATACACTTTCTCTAAAAAAATGAAAATTATACAACGACACATTAGTTTAAGTTAGTGACATGTTAAAACACAAGAAAGTTAAAAAAAGTAGACATAGTTACCTTTACCATCAGAACCGGTGTAATACTTAACCCTACCAAACTGCAGTACAATAATGGCCTGGCTTTCATCAAAATGTACAATTACATATTTGGAGAGCTCAGACGCATAATGATCCCATAATGTGAGATACACACAATTTCCACTGAAATTACAGAAGCGTTACAAACAGTCATAAGTATAAAGTTTATTAACAAAAATATGTAATCAAATGTTAGGTGTAATAGTAATACCGTAAATCAGATATCTCTATTGTACGCTTGTTTTTGTCCTTGAAGTTTGAAGCATTGCTCTTGAACACATGAATCACGTGACCAATAATATCTAACACAAAGAAAAATAAATAATTAATTAACAGATTTAATGGAAATCTAACGCTAAAATTATAAATCTATTTATTTGCATGTCAGAAAATTATTTTATACCAACTGTTGATTTCAAAGAAATATCTTTATTAATTAGTGATTCAAAAGAAATCATCTTAAAACCAACATAGTCGACCATCAAACTCCTGACATGAATTCACATGTGTGTTTGGTCCCAACACCAATTTTTTAGAACAGTCAATCATACAGTAGTTCGTTCCATTTTAACCAACGCTCGGATTAACTATAGTCATATTTGAGCTTTCCTTGAGGAATCTTTTGAATCTAAAGATATCCTGTTTGTAAACGGTTGCATGGATTCGATTCTCCTGTCATTAAAGCAAAAAATATATATGAGAATTACAATTAAAAGTCAATCAGTAATTAGATACAGATTCATAATTAGATACGTACATTTTCATCCATTAGCACCATTTTGATCAGAAAATCCTCATTCACATTTTTATTGTCTTTTATGCTCCACAGTCTTATAACTCTAACCTTCAGAGTTGATGGTGATGTTTTGAGAACATCAATCTCATTAAGCATGGTAAATTTTTGAGCTTCCATTGTCCTATGAATAAAACTAAAATAAAAAAGATTAGAATAAATTATTTGAAACATAAACAAAATTATTAAAAGGGGAGGAGCTTACATTGTTGGAGAATTTATAATTATGAAAAGAATGATAATGGCTTATGTGATTACGTAGATATTTATATAGTAGAATGTAGAGAATATAAATTATGGTAAACGTATTATGTTTAGAAAGTTTCTAAATAAAGTTTGAATATAATTTAAGCGGTTTATTGTAATTACTTATTTCAAAAATAACCGATTGATTATATTTAAATATTTAAGGTAACTTAAAACATTATTAATATAATGAAACGGGTTTATTGTAGATGATTTTTTCTAAAAAAACCAATTGAAAATATTCTAAAATATATTCCTTAATTTAGGATTATTTTATGATTAACGAAATAAGTTAATGAAATCATAAATTCTTTACTTAATTATTGTTATTATTGTCAATTTTAAAATAAATTGTTTGTTTTAAAAAATCACAATTATGATTTCCAAAGCTTACTAAACTTATAATCTTAACAAAATTAAAAGTTTCTGTTATTTGTTTAAATTAAAAATAAATTGGCCGGAAAATAAATTAGAACGGAAATTAGCGTGAAATCAAAATATAAAGATTTGCAGAACAAAACTATAAAACAGGTTAGCCAGAATAAATTAATAATTCGACAAAGAAAACAATTATAAATTTAACATAAATATATCCTGAGATTGGTCAGGTATAAAATACTGAAAATTCAATAAAAAAACAATACAAAAATGACCGGCATAATATATTGAATAGAAATTAGCCAGGAATTTAAATATCAAGTTTTGAATAGCAAAACAATAAGAACAGGTTAACCGGAAAATTTTAATACTTGAACAAACAAAACAATTACAAACTTAAAATAAAAAAAACAGAAATCGGTCGGGTATAAAGTATTGAAGGATTGTTAATTAACTTCTTAAAATTAAATAAACAAAAAACAATACAAAATTTCATAAAATTATCCATAAATAGGTAGGATATAAAGTTCTTAAAATAAAATAAACAAAACAATAAATAATTGACCGGAAAAGTCAAAGAAAATAAAATATGCGTATAACAGATTGGCCGGAAAGACGAAAAATTTGTTAAATAAACTAATTGTAAATGCAAAAGTGTATTGTTAGTTACCTTGAATATAATCATCGGAGAATCAATTCAAGGATCTTGATGTCTCCAATAGGCGCGCATCCTAACGGCGGAATTAGCGCTCGTATTGTTGGTAAACACTCTAGAGGTTCCATGGTGGATCTGAACGACGAATGTAGGATTCGTATATTCACCGGGAAGTTACAAAGAATACCAGTGGTGGAATTGATTGTAGATCTCACCGGCGGAATTAGGGTTCGTACAATCATCAGGAGATTAGAGAGAGAATCGGTGGCTGCATCAATATTATTTGTGAAAAATAAACCGGGTTTTGTTATTTTGGGTGTTTGAAGAGCAGGACACGTGGCACAATATTAAACCTTATGAAAATGGTAACTTGATGACCGGATTGCATATGTGAACAGACTAGATGAAGGCCATGTGTCCACATTGTATTGGTTTAATAGTATTTAAAGATTATAACAACTAGTGACAAAAAGTCACCGTTGATCCACAAATGCTTAAATACAAATGATGCTTCAGAAAATAAATATATATTTGTTGTAAGCACACAACTCGACAACCTTTTCTGGCCAAAAGTTTGCTTTCATTTATTTCTTTCTAGATTTTGCTTACATTTATTCCTTTCTTGCAAAATAATATTCATGAAGAATCACAAACCAAACAAAGTACCTATTCATATTTTCCATACACTTGTTTAATATTATCATCGTTCATATTTTCTTAATAAATTGTATTTCTAATATGAAATAGTTTTAAATGAACAAAAATAAAACAACCATTGAGTTTATTTTGCGTTACATACAAAATTGAATCGTAACAATGATTGATTCAAATTTAAGAAGCATATAATTCTAGAATATCTTATTAAATCATATAATTTTCAAGATATCTCTTAATTTTTCTAATCCTTTACAATCATAATCTTCTGTTTATAGAGATGATTCAGTTATGCTTTCATACCCCACATTAATTAATTATACCATATGGGATTCATATATAATGGCACAATTCAAACCATTTTTTATGGTTTACTAACTTAACAAATCTTGTCTGTTTCTTTTGATATTGATTACTACAATCAGAGACAAGAATCTGTTTTTGTTTGTATAATTGATCAAATTAGGGTTTTCACTAAATTTCTAGAAAACATCCAAATTAACGATTCTGTGAAATTTCGAATCAATAACCAAATCAAACCCTAATAGGTTTATCTTTGTTGTATCTATTGTGTAGTCTATAACCCAGATCAATCAATTAAACGAACAAATAAACCTAGTAATCTTCTATGCGACCGTAGATGAAGAAAGCAACATGGATTATTCTCTGAATCGAGTAATCACTATCAAATAAACCTATTTGTCTGTTACAGACAATTATTTATCAGATACGACAGAGAATTCTGCACATGGAATTGAATTTGTTATTGCTCTATGAAGAATCATAGAGAGAACCCAGTCGCCGTTGTTGTAACACCCCGACCGATGGCGGATTATACATCGGGGCGCCACGTATTGTTTCATTACTCGCGACACTATTTGGGTGTCCATACTTAATAAATACATTTTCATTGCGCACGCGCAGAACACAAATCTCATAAAGTAACATAAATCATATCATAACTTAAAATATTCAAATAACATAATTTGTCTTGTTACATTTTAATCTAGGTCCAAAGAAAAAAGAAAACATTCTACGTGTCCTTGAGATACCCAAAAGCAGCTACAGCAAACCTGAACATGTGTTAAAATAAAACGTCAACACTTGCGTGTCGGTGAGAAATCAAGTTTAATAGATATAAATAGATAATAATAAACACTGCGCGCAACATGTGCTTAACTGGGGTTTAACATAGGGTGTAATCAGATTGTGATCAAGCCTTAGATCATAGCTCATAGTTCAATCCGTGCTCCCAATTGAGCACAAAAACAAGAAATCATACGTGCATGTGTAAGCAAAACAAGAAAACCGTAAACGATAGGTCTCCCGTGTTCATCTAATGGATCCATGAAAACTTCGGAATAGGCCGAACAAAGCGGTTAATGATTCACACATACAAATAAACAGCCAAGTAAACGTCCATAACACATGGGGTTTTGCGCACATAAATTTCATAAACAAGTTTAAGACTCAAGTTATAAGAACACATGAACATCCCAAAACGTTAAAAATAAAAGGGGATTAAGTACGAGATTACTCACATGTAAACGGTGCGTTGAAAGATAATGCAAGAACCAACTTTTAAACAAGCACAAGTTAACCTATAAATAAGAGGTTATTGGTTTAACGATTGGTTTTTATGTCTTGAATATATGCAAGTTACTTAAACAAAATATATATATTATATACTTACCGAGATTTCTGGGCAGAACAGAAGAGAAGACGGAGGCAAGAGAGGGGTCGCTGAGGATCACGGCAGAGAGCAAAGGAAGAGAGATTTGGGGAGTGTTTAAGTGTAGTGTGTGAAGTGTTAATTATCAAAGAAAATAGTTTTATTTATAGGCAAACCCTAGGGAACACATCCCTTGAAAAGAGGAAAAGATCTTATCAAATCAAGCAAAAGCACAAGAAAACAAAAGCAAAAGATATCCAAAGATATGCCGGCAGCTGCAGGGGATGGGGAAGGCTGACAGGTTACTGTTCAAAGCATGGGAGGTGTCAGATAAAACACTGTTCAAGACATGCAAAAGAAGATTTCAAAAGATTATGTCAGTCACTTTTTCTGTCAACCAATAGGATTGGTGCGCATGCTGCGCCGAAAGTAGCTTTTCGGACAGATGTCGGAACTGACCTACAGTGCTCATACAAAAGATAAGATATTTCAAAAGCATACAGGCTAACAGAAGAAAAGACTTAAAGTCTAGCGCGAGAAGACTCGAGCGCGCGCGAGGGCGAAGGCAGACAGAGAACAATTCTTAGCGCGCTGCGGGAAGAACTACAATCCTTAGCGCGCTGCGGGAAGAACTACAATCCTTAGCGCGTCGCGGGAAGAACTACAATTCTTAGCGCGCTGCGGGAAGAACTATAATCCTTAGCGCGCCGCGGGAAGAACTACCATTCTTAGCGCGCCGCGGGAACAGTTCGCCTCGCGTATCGCAGGAACAGCTGGTCTTCACGCAGGCTTCCTTGTAAGGAGTCTGGCGCGTGGAGCTGCGCAGACATCCTTAGGCGGGAAGAACCAAAGGACAAGCAAAGAGTTAAGAGGAAAAGGGGTTCAAGGCGTAAGGGTTAAGCAAAAGGGGCGGGACGGCGACAAGAGAGAAAAAGGCGAGATGGCGTCAAGAAAGAGAAAAGGGCGGGACGGCGACAAGAGAAAAGGGCGGGATGGCGACAAGAGAGAAAAGGGCGGGACGGCGACAAGAGAAAAGGGCGGGATGGCGACAAGAGAGAAAGAGGGGCGGGACGGCGGAAAGGAAATATTATTATTAGTAAGTAATATATATGATTTATTTAATGTTAAATTTACAAAGATTAATAATCAAATTTTAAATCATAAAAAAGAATCGGATTCGAAAACGGGTACCTGGGTCGGGTCGGATTGGGCAGTTGTCACAGTCTCCCCTACTTTAAGAAATTTCGTCCCGAAATTTATCTCGAAGTAGGATGCGCAGAGAAAAGGTGCGGGTACTTGATCTTCATCTGATCTTCCCTTTCCCAAGTGAACTCGGCTCCGCGCTTGGACTGCCAACGAACTTTGACAATAGGGATGCGACTGCGCTTGGTTTGCTTCACCTCGCGATCCATAATCTCAACAGGCTTCTCAACGAAATGCATAGACTCATCAACTTGAACTTCATCAAGTGGTATGTGGAGGTTCTCGTCAGCTAAACATTTCTTGAGATTGGATACATGGAACGTTGGATGCACATTGCTGAGCGCGGGCGGCAGGTCCAGTTTGTAGGCAACTTTTCCCACCCTCGCAAGAATCTTGAACGGACCAACATAACGAGGCGCAAGCTTACCTTTCTTCCCAAAGCGGACAACACCCTTCCAGGGCGACACTTTGAGGAGAACAAGATCACCAACTAGAAATTCGAGAGGCTTCCGCCTGCGATCTGCGTAACTCTTCTGTCGGCTTCTGGCAGTCAGCAGATGATCACGGATCTTGGCTATTTTATCGGTTGTCTCTTGAACTAGTTCGGGTCCTGTGATTTGAACTTCACCCACTTCGTTCCAACAAATCGGTGAACGGCACTTTCGACCGTAAAGTGCTTCAAATGGGGCCATACCGATGCTGGAATGATAGCTGTTATTATAAGAGAACTCGACCAGAGGTAGGTGTGAATCCCAATTACCTCCAAAATCAAGAACACAAGATCGAAGCATATCCTCAAGGGTTTGGATGGTTCGCTCAGACTGTCCGTCAGTTTGAGGATGATATGCAGTACTTATGTCCAAACGAGTTCCTAACGCAGTTTGGAGAGATTTCCAAAAGCGAGATATAAAACGGCCATCGCGATCGGATATGATGCTCAAGGGAGTACCATGACGGCAGACAATTTCCTTGACATAAAGATGCGCAAGTTGTTCAACACGGTAGGTTTCACGAATGGGCAGAAAGTGGGCAGACTTGGTCAATCGATCCACTATTACCCAAATGCTATCATGTTTGCTTGCGGTCAAGGGTAACTTGGTGATAAAGTCCATTGCTATACTTTCCCATTTCCACGTAGGAATTTCAGGTTGTTCGAGCAAACCAGATGGGCGTTGATGTTCAGCTTTTACCTTAGAACAAGTTAGGCATTTAGCTACGAACACAGCAATATCCTTTTTCATACCAGGCCACCAAAAAGAAAGGCGCAAATCTTTGTACATTTAGTCAGCACCAGGATGAACGGAATACCGAGATTTGTGCGCTTCACTCAGTATGACAGAGCGAAGATTCTCATCATTGGGGATCCAGATGCGATTGAGATAACAGAGAATTCCATTCAGGTTAGGGACTAGATGCGCTTCTGCACCACACGCTAACTCGGCGCGTAGGTTGCCTTTGCTGATCGATGCGCGCTGCGCGTCGCGAATGCGCGATTCCAGATCGCTTTGGATCGGCGCGAAATGAAGCTGCGTGCGCGGCAAGATACAGTTAAGTTGACTGGGTTTGCGGCTGAGCGCATCGGCTACCACATTAGCCTTTCCAGGGTGATACCGGATCTCACAATCGTAATCGCTGATGAGTTCGTTCCATCGGCGTTGTCTCATGTTAAGTTCCTTTTGATCAAAAATGTGCTGAAGGCTTTTATGGTCTGTGTAAATGATACACTTAGTCCCATAGAGGTAGTGTCTCCAGATTTTTAAGGCAAATACAACTGCACCAAGTTCGAGGTCGTGAGTCGTATAATTCTTTTCATGAATTTTTAGTTGCCTAGACGCGTAAGCGATAACCTTGCCTCGTTGCATAAGTACACAACCGAGACCTTGGTTGGAGGCATCACAATAAACGACAAAGTCGTCAGTACCCTCAGGTAACGCTAGAACAGGAGCTTCGCACAACAATTGCTTGAGCGTTTGAAAGGCTTCTTCTTGCTTCGAGCCCCAAATATACGGTTTGCCTTTGTGCGTTAAAGCTGTTAAAGGCAAGGCGATCTTTGAGAAGTTCGAAATGAATCGCCGGTAGTAACCAGCTAAGCCCAAAAAGGAACGGATTTCGGTAGGAGTGGTCGGTGCAATCCAGTTCTTGATTGCTTCAATTTTGGATGGGTCGACATGAATACCCATCTTGTTTACAACATGACCAAGAAACTGTACTTCATCAGACCAAAATTCACACTTGGAGAGTTTGGCATAGAGTTGTTCAGTTCGAAGCTTTTGCAACACCAACAGAAGATGTTGTTCATGCTCGGCCTTGGTTTTGGAATAAACCAGAACGTCATCGATAAACACAATCACAAATTGGTCCAAGAAAGGCCTACACACCCGGTTCATTAGATCCATGAAGACAGCGGGTGCGTTGGTTAAACCGAAGGGCATGACCAAGAATTCAAAATGACCGTAGCGGGTTCGAAAGGCAGTCTTGGGAATATCCTCTTCACGGATGCGCAACTGGTGATAGCCAGAACGGAGATCGATTTTGGAGAAACAAGAGGCACCTTGGAGTTGGTCAAAGAGGTCGTCAATACGAGGTAAGGGATACCGGTTCTTAATGGTGAGCTTGTTCAGCTCGCTGTAATCGATACACATGCGAAACGAACCATCTTTCTTTTTAACGAACAAAACCGGAGCACCCCACGGCGAAGAGCTAGGGCGAATGAATCCTTTATCGGTCAACTCTTGAAGTTGACTTGCTAATTCTTGCATTTCAGCGGGTGCAAGTCGATAAGGAGATTTGGCTACGGTGGATGCACCAGGGACAAGATCAACACGAAACTCGACTTCCCGAGCGGGAGGTAAACCAGAAAGATCATCGGGAAAGACTTCAGGAAAGTCACGCACGATGGGGATTTCAGAAAGTTTCTTCTTTCCTTCATCGGGTTTGACCACATGAGCTAAGAACGCGACACATTTCTTCTGCAAAAGTCTTCGGGCTTCAGTGCATGTCATAAGTTTAAGACCGTTAGATGGTTTCTCGCCGTAGATATGAAGATCTTGACCATTTTCCCG
The DNA here is from genome assembly GCF_021521415.1 of Bidens hawaiensis. Taxonomy (NCBI): domain Eukaryota; kingdom Viridiplantae; phylum Streptophyta; class Magnoliopsida; order Asterales; family Asteraceae; genus Bidens; species Bidens hawaiensis. Next base: position 51,465 of record NW_027494033.1, read on the forward strand.
AGGTATGCGAATCAACTTCTTGGGGCAGATTACTTCGGCGCGATTTTGCGAGAGCCAGTCCATTCCGATAATCACATCAAAACTTCCAAGAGGCATGGGAATGAGGTCGATTAGAAAATCATGCTCATTAAGGTTAAGCGTGCAATCTTTGATCACGGAGTTTATTAAAATAGTTTCACCATTAGCCAATTCAACTGAAAAGTTTTCGTTTAAGTTTACTCGCGATCGCGCAAGTTTTTGTTCAAAAGCGCGAGAAATAAAGCTTCTATCGGCGCCAGTATCAAAAAGTATAGATGCATATAGTCCGTTAAGTAAAAATGTACCATTAACCACGTCATTATTCGCTTGCGCTTGGTGCGCGGTTATATTAAAAGCTCGTCCGCGCGTCACTTGGTTTGAAATTTGGTTAACCGGATTAGCTTGCGTAATTTGTACTTGCAGTCTTGGGCACGCGTTCCGGAAATGACTGGGGTCACCGCAGTTATAGCACGACCTGGGTCGTGGATTAGGGTATGTTGGTTGTGGGTTTAGCGGGTAAGTTGGTGGTGTTTGCGCGATTGGGTTGGCGGGAAGGACTCTACAGTTCTCAGCAGTGTGACCAGTACGGCCACATCGGTTACATTGTCGGCACGGGACTTGAGTTGGATGGTGAAGTCTACAGGTTGGGCAAAAGGGTTGGTTTCCTGTGTAAGGTTTCTTAGTTGACGGGGCAGGGAGTGCGGGATTGGTTAAGGCATAGTTATGGACTACAGGGGGTGTTAGGTAGGTTGACAGTGGGTTAGGAGCGTATACTGGAGGTTGGTAGGCGGGTTGCTGGACAACGAGCGGGTTGGTAAGCGCGTAGGCTTGATGATTGGTTTTGCGCCTGCGCTTAAGGTTGTTACAGTTTGAGGGTTCTGGTTTGGTTTCTGTTGGTTCTGGGACAGTCTTGGTGAGTTTGGTCTTCTCGGCTCCCCGCAGGAACAGGGTTCCTGCCCTGACATGGTTGTCGCTGAGCACAGCGGCCAACTCAATGGCGTCAGAGAGGGTTACTGGGTTCCTGGCCCATACAGAATCTTGAATTTCCATGGGGAGACCCCCAAGAAACTTCTCGATGGCTCGGCGGGAAGGGGTAACTAGGTGCGGGACAAGCAAACTTAGTTCGTGGAAGCGCGTAGCGTACTCGCGCGCTTCGCCACTGTACTGCTTCAAGTTCCAAAATTCCTCCTCAAGGCGCTTTATTTCGTTGGGAGGGCAGAATTCTCTAGTCAAAAGTTCCTTGAATTCTTCCCAGAGCATACTAGAAGCAGCCTCTGCGCCACGCGCATGAGCTACTCCGTTCCACCATGTAAGCGCCCTTGATTCCAGGACACTTGAGGCATATAAGGTTCGTCAGTCTGGAGGGCAATGGGTATGGAGGAAGGTGTTCTCAATTTTCTCGAGCCATTGGAGCATTACGGTGGCTCCTTCAAGCCCTGTGAATTTCGGAGGGTTACCCGCATTGAAGGATTTAATATTGTATCCGGAGGGGTTGGTATTATTTTGGTTTAAGGCTTGGGCTATTGCGGCGGCCATTTCCTGGGAACGTTGCTGCCTACGTCTACGCGCGGCCTCTCTCCTCTGATAACGAGCTGATAGCGGAGGCATTCTATAAAAGTTTTAGTTTTCGTTAATATCTTGGTATGGGAAATCGTTTTAGCGCATAGTATATCGTCGTAAAGCTTGTTTCGCGGAGTAAAATGCTATCAAATTTTGAAGTAAAATATAAATTTAAATGCAAACTTAATACAGGTAATGAATTCGAATTGAAAATCGACAATTCATGCATCACCATGACTTTCCGAATTCTCAAAAAATATCGAGTAAATGAATGTTGGAGATTGACAATTCATGTATCACCATGACTTTTCAAATCTTCAATTTAAAATATCGAGTAAATGAATATTGGAGATTAACAATTCATGTATCACCATGACTTTTCAAATCTTCAATTTAAAACTTAAAGTTAATGGGGATTGAAAATCAACTATTCATGTATCACCATGACTTTTCGGATTTTCAATGCTAAATCCCAACAACAAACGAATATGTAAGTAAAGAAATAGATTGAAAATTAATAATAAAAATCGAAAGATTGTGAATAAAACATGAAATTATGTGCTGCGTATGCGCAAGCATATTTTATAAATATCGAGTAATTAACAATTAGCGCGCAAACATGAGATATTTCTCATGCGCGAGAAGGGACTCTTAGGTATTCTAGGTCATTACGTCTAACCACCTATCCTAAAGTCACGGAGCTCTGATACCAATCTGTAACACCCCGACCGATGGCGGATTATACATCGGGGCGCCACGTATTGTTTCATTACTCGCGACACTATTTGGGTGTCCATACTTAATAAATACATTTTCATTGCGCACGCGCAGAACACAAATCTCATAAAGTAACATAAATCATATCATAACTTAAAATATTCAAATAACATAATTTGTCTTGTTACATTTTAATCTAGGTCCAAAGAAAAAAGAAAACATTCTACGTGTCCTTGAGATACCCAAAAGCAGCTACAGCAAACCTGAACATGTGTTAAAATAAAACGTCAACACTTGCGTGTCGGTGAGAAATCAAGTTTAATAGATATAAATAGATAATAATAAACACTGCGCGCAACATGTGCTTAACTGGGGTTTAACATAGGGTGTAATCAGATTGTGATCAAGCCTTAGATCATAGCTCATAGTTCAATCCGTGCTCCCAATTGAGCACAAAAACAAGAAATCATACGTGCATGTGTAAGCAAAACAAGAAAACCGTAAACGATAGGTCTCCCGTGTTCATCTAATGGATCCATGAAAACTTCGGAATAGGCCGAACAAAGCGGTTAATGATTCACACATACAAATAAACAGCCAAGTAAACGTCCATAACACATGGGGTTTTGCGCACATAAATTTCATAAACAAGTTTAAGACTCAAGTTGTAAGAACACATGAACATCCCAAAACGTTAAAAATAAAAGGGGATTAAGTACGAGATTACTCACATGTAAACGGTGCGTTGAAAGATAATGCAAGAACCAACTTTTAAACAAGCACAAGTTAACCTATAAATAAGAGGTTATTGGTTTAACGATTGGTTTTTATGTCTTGAATATATGCAAGTTACTTAAACAAAATATATATATTATATACTTACCGAGATTTCTGGGCAGAACAGAAGAGAAGACGGAGGCAAGAGAGGGGTCGCTGAGGATCACGGCAGAGAGCAAAGGAAGAGAGATTTGGGGAGTGTTTAAGTGTAGTGTGTGAAGTGTTAATTATCAAAGAAAATAGTTTTATTTATAGGCAAACCCTAGGGAACACATCCCTTGAAAAGAGGAAAAGATCTTATCAAATCAAGCAAAAGCACAAGAAAACAAAAGCAAAAGATATCCAAAGATATGCCGGCAGCTGCAGGGGATGGGGAAGGCTGACAGGTTACTGTTCAAAGCATGGGAGGTGTCAGATAAAACATTGTTCAAGACATGCAAAAGAAGATTTCAAAAGATTATGTCAGTCACTTTTTCTGTCAACCAATAGGATTGGTGCGCATGCTGCGCCGAAAGTAGCTTTTCGGACAGATGTCGGAACTGACCTACAGTGCTCATACAAAAGATAAGATATTTCAAAAGCATACAGGCTAACAGAAGAAAAGACTTAAAGTCTAGCGCGAGAAGACTCGAGCGCGCGTGAGGGCGAAGGCAGACAGAGAACAATTCTTCGCGCGCTGCGGGAAGAACTACAATCCTTAGCGCGCTGCGGGAAGAACTACAATCCTTAGCGCGTCGCGGGAAGAACTACAATTCTTAGCGCGTTGCGGGAAGAACTATAATCCTTAGCGCGCCGCGGGAAGAACTACCATTCTTAGCGCGCTGCGGGAACAGTTCGCCTCGCGTATCGCAGGAACAGCTGGTCTTCACGCAGGCTTCCTTGTAAGGAGTCTGGCGCGTGGAGCTGCGCAGACATCCTTAGGCGGGAAGAACCAAAGGACAAGCAAAGAGTTAAGAGGAAAAGGGGTTCAAGACGTAAGGGTTAAGCAAAAGGGGCGGGACGGCGACAAGAGAGAAAAAGGCGAGATGGCGACAAGAAAGAGAAAAGGGCGGGACGGCGACAAGAGAAAAGGGCGGGATGGCGACAAGAGAGAAAAGGGCGGGACGGCGACAAGAGAAAAGGGCGGGATGGCGACAAGAGAGAAAGAGGGGCGGGACGGCGGAAAGGAAATATTATTATTAGTAAGTAATATATATGATTTATTTAATGTTAAATTTACAAAGATTAATAATCAAATTTTAAATCATAAAAAAGAATCGGATTCGAAAACGGGTACCTGGGTCGGGTCGGATTGGGCAGTTGTCACAGTTGTTCTCTTCTATATGTGTGTCATCGAGAGATCATTGAATTCTGCTAAGGAAAATCTCGATCAATTTATTTTTATTGATTCCCACATGAGCCAAACCAAATTAATTATAAGTCCATCTAATATTAACCTTAAGCTCAAGTAAATTAATTACTTGAACCCAACAATTAAATCCAATAATAAAGCCCAAATAACATTAAAATTAAATCGAGCTCGTACTCCCGCATCACCAAACTCATTTAATCTCTAACGTTATTTTCTTGATTGACAGGTTAATCCAATAACACTAAAATAACCAACAAAAGATTATTTTGGCATGTTTATTTTTAACTTTTTTACATCTAAAATGTTTTTTTTTTCTATTTCCGTTAATGTGTATTATTTCAATAGATGATTAAGTTTTAGTTAATATATGTTTTTTTACTTATCGTACAAGTTTATCTATGTCAGTCTTTGTAAGTTTTTGTATTTGAATAAAAGAACAATGTAATGTTTAATTCATGTAAAATTACCTTTTATTTATAAATATGATATTTACATTTCATCAAATTTATTATATATTTATATATATGTGTGTGTGTGTGTGTGTGTGTGACGTTTTATATATTTTCCATCTGTGTGTTGCTGTATATAGACAACACAAATGTAGGGCTGTCACTTTTACTCGAAACCCCGTACCCAAACCCGAGCTAACCCGAACTTGAACCGAAGTAATTCGGGTTGGTTCTCGGTTTGATATATAAGTTTTGGGTCAACCCGAAAAACCTGAATAAACTTTTTAGTTTTGTAATTAAATATATTTTTAGGTGTAATGGGCTAAGTCTAGCCACTAAAGTTATTAGAATCTAACTCTAATCGAATGTTGTCATTCCAACTATTATGGTTCAATTGCGTATTGTTAATTTGTGTTTTATTTTTATTACTAATAGCAACAGTAATCGAACAACCAAATTATGCCCGACTGAAGACCATTATGGTTCGGGTTAGTTTTACTTATCTTATGAATTGTTTTATCACGTAATGTTGGTTTATTATTTGATCATTTGCGTTACGAGAAAATAAGAATATGTTGTTTTAATTTTATTTTATTATTTTAGGATACTCGAAACCTGATTAACCCAGTCCGAAAAAACTGGAATCCGTATTACCCGAATCAGAAAAACCCGTGAGAGATTTGAATTTGGTTTCTGGTCAAGGTTTAAAACTTCAAAACACGAAAAACCCGACCCGAAACTCAAAAAACGAACGCGAAGAACACACCTAGACACATGATGAGTGAAAAGAAAAGGAAAACGACGTTAAGAGGGCGTTTGCTTAAAACCTTGTCTTTTAAGTAGAATTATTAATATTACGAGTCTTATTAAAAAGCCAGCTGTATATTTCTGTCTAAATAAAAAGTTAGGTTTCGAGTTCTTCTTGCTGTTCCAGATTAATAATAAAATCAAATCTTGATTAAAACCCTAGCCATAGCCATAGCCATAGCCAGCACTCACATCAATCCAATCCTTAATCTCTCTCTGCTCCGATCATGGCCGTACGTTCTAATCCTTTTTGATTATTACAACTTCTTCTTTAGATCAGTTTTGTTTTTGTCTTTCTATGATTTGAATGCGTTTGATTACAACTGTATTAGCTTTGAATGTGTTATTATTAAAGTATTATTTTGCTGTTAACAAGTGTTGCACAAGTCACTAGGATTAATCAGATTGGAATTTTTTTATGTAATTTTTTAAGTTTATGTATGAATATGATACTTGAAAATAGTTCAAAGTTCAAACAAATAACTTTTAATGTAACAAATCAAGCACTTAAAAGCTTCCGGTCTAGTCATTTGGGTCAAAAACTGTATTTAGGCTGATTTTATTGTGCCGGATTTCATGAAAAAGCTTCTGCCAAGTTGGACTGATTTCTTCCGACTAGCCAAAATCGAGGCGCCTGGGGTCCGATTAGCGCCCAGGCCGATTTTTGCAACACTGCTTGTTAGTACTAATTTTGAAATTAAACTTGAAGCTTTACAGTTATATGTTTCTTGTGGATTTGATATTGTTTTTGGTTGTCAAGTGCTGATTCTATCTATTAACAATAATCTATTGAGTCTTGAATTATTGTAAAACGTGCTCTTATTTGTCGGGCTATGATTGTGTCATTTGTTTGCACGAACATCGTATGGCCAAAAATTCTTGCTTGATGATACTTTTTGTTGTAGTGGCAACTAATCATGATGCAGAGTTCTACATTTGTGACAAATTTTGATTTGTTTTGGATTGAGAAGGGAGTGATTAGTGTCTCTTATTACTAATTAAGAGTAGTAATAAGATGGCACCAACTACAAACTTTAGTCTTTACTTTGTTAGTTAGTTAATCTGCAACTTGTTTTAGTTGATTTAATTTTCTAATCTCATTGCAGTACGTGCTTCTCATTTATTTATACATTGATGCAACTTGAATATGTTGCTTTTATTGGCTCCAATTGTAATAATGCCTGCATTTTAGAATTAGGATTCTCACACTTACACTAAATTGGAACAATAATTCTTTCAAGTTAAGAGTTATCTGATACGAAATTGTACTAGTTTTTATGATTTCCCAAGGCAACAGCACCAACAAATTAATTCAGATACTGTAATTATTTTTTAATGTAAGGACGGATGTTCTACACATTTCCAAATGATATAAAAGTTGACACGACACGCTAACTTTATATTTTATTTAGTTGTTTGTTTGGAACTCGTTTTGAAATATGTGTATCACATGATGCGATGATGAGATTGCATCACACGATGCGTTTCCATGATGTGCGCATCTTTTGTTACGGTCTGGTGCGACCTTTTGCGAGACCAATATTTGAACAAATTGGACAATTGATTTTGATGGATTTGAGTTTATCAAATTCGGTTGAACAAATATGACATTTTATTGAACAAACCTGACCACTGATGATAACAAAATCTAATATATTAGTGTTTAAAGTTAAATAGTTCAAACATTATCAATAAATATTTTTTCTTATGTTTTTTATTATGAAAACCTCGCATTCGTGATGTGCGTGCTTCACGCGTTGTGCATCACGCCTTGGCTTTTGAGTGCAAAACGCATCGATTACCACAGCACTTTTTAAAACCAAGGTTTGCAAATATTTTAGCCGTCTGACTTACTTAAGGATATAATTGTATATGGCTTTTCTATAAATTATCAGTTTATTCTAATTGTATAATTTTCTTCCAAATTTGGAAATACATCAGTGTTAATTAAAGGCATCAATATATATAGGAAAAAGGTCCACCATTACCAAAGTTTGGTGACTGGGATGTGAACGATCCTGCGTCAGCCGAGGGATTCACTGTTATTTTCAACAAGGCTCGGAACGAGAAAAAAACTGGCGGCACAACAGACTCTCCACCTAAAACTGACCCCACTTATAATAAGCCTGGGACCGCCACTCTTGGGAAGCCTCAATCTGTAAGCTGCTTACGCATTTTCTTTACTTGTTTATAATACAAACTTATTTACCTAGTTACCTACTCTTTTGAGTGAAGAGTGTTGGATTCAAGAATCGGGTTGTTTATCACATAGTTATTAAAGGCGCTAGTCGCACTTAAGGCGCATAGCCGCATAGGCCTCCCTTGGGGCCTAGGCGCAAAGCGCAAAAAAAGCGTGGGCTTGAGAAAAAAAAGCGCAGCATAATTTATTTTTTTAAAATATATTAGTATAAGAAAAAGAATAATATTCTTTTATTAAAACAAACAAAAGCTATTATATAATCTTTAATATCATCAAATTTTTTTCTAAAATATTACTATATTAGTGTAGAAAGTAGTACTAAATTGGCATATTTTATTATATAAAATTACATAAGCTTTCTACATATTAATATGGATTATATGGCATATAGTAAATTTGTGTTCAGATGTAATTTAGATAAATATAAATGTGAGAATTTGGTATTTAATAATCTTTGGGAATTAAAAAGTTATAATTTCTCACAAAATAAGTAATAGAGCAATTCGGTTATTATTATTTTTATTTTTAAAAATGTTTAAATTTGATTAATAAACCTAGGTTAGGCCCAAGAAGATAATAACACCGGCCCAGACCAAAACATAATAAGTCGCTCCAGTAAATAGCCTCCCCTGCACTTCGTTTTCATCTCTTGCAGTCTAGCAAACCCTAGAATGTAATTGCCTGGATCTACACCTGAAACACCACCGGAGTTAAAAGCGCAACTGCCTCACCTCGCTTAAAAAATGCGCCTAGGCGCAAGAGGCGGTCGCCTTTAATAACTATGGTTTCTCAACCGTCAAAAAAATAACAACACAGACAGTTATGTAACCGACACACATGAGTTACATATAAGGGAGTTTTTAAATCAAAACCAAGAAATATGTTAACTGCGAGAACCGCATAATACACTTGTTTTGGTTCTTTAAATGTGATATATAAGATGGTTATGTAACTGACACACATATTTACATGTATATATATGTAGCATGTTATGAGAAAATTACTACCAATCTATCAATTTTTCAATTTTTTTTTCATTTTTTTTAATTATAAGATTGGTATTGTAAAAAAATATATGTACCTAATGAAGTTACATATACGTATCTCATACAATGTACATATATGTAGCTTAACTGTTAGATATATGTGATAACTCGTTAACTAGACATTTTTAGGGAAAGATTAAATAAGATATTAATTAAATCAAAGAAAATTAAAGAAAAAAACTTTTTTAAAAGTTGTTTTCTCATAGTTTTCTTGTTATTCATAAAACTTTCCAAAATATTTTGTCAAAATAAAATTATATTATTTCAGTAACAATCTAGTTTTTATTTTAATAAAATGACTTGGGAGTTTTTATGCGTTAAAGTTATATATTGACTGGCTTATGACCCGCTGTCTTTTTAACTAATATGTTTATGATTTTGGGTTTGACCATATAAAATACAACCTGAATCAACCCAACACATGTTTGTATAAACGCGTCTAGAATTGATATAATATTTGGAGATTTGTTTGGTTAATATTTTGAAGACTTTTATTTTGTTGTTTGTTGCAGAAAAAGTGGTTCTGCTGCATGGCATAGAAGTAATGAGAGACTGCTGGTATCTTATTGCTGTCTTTGATTTTTATGACGATAATGTTAACCTTGAACAAACAAGTATATGATGTCATTGCCTTTTCTTATTAAAAAGTGATTTTTGTTTGTTATTATTTTCGTATTTATGGTTGCTCTCTATTATGATTTGTTAGCTCATATGGTTGCTCTCTATTATCATTAATAGTTATACTCTCACGCATACTAAAAGCGTTCATGGTTGTCAAAACAAACTAAACCGTTTGCTTATGCAAGTGTTATCCAACTGGCAATTTCTCTCAAATTTAAAGCGATATGATTTTGAATATTGGTTTTAAAACAGTCTAGTATCAAAGCAGATTTGATCTGTAATATTAAACAAAGCATGGCATCTTCTAAGCTTACATAGTGTTAAAAGTTTTTGTTTATCTTCCTTACTTAAATTGTATTTTATTTATTCAATGGATGTCAATTACCTTGTTGAATAGTTCTAAAATTTTGGTAAATTTATTTTATGTTTAAACCTTCATCAGAAGGATTTAACTTGCATTGTAATTACTACTTGAAAGTTGAAACCATTTTATTTGTTGAAAACTAGTTCTAAACCACCTCAAAAGCTGACTGGCTTTGATTCCTTACTTAATCCAACTAGAATGCATGAATATCATCTTAACGTGACATCAACCGTTGAAACAATTTTATATATATATATTTTTTTTGTAAAGGGTACATGACTAAACCTGGCTTTAATTTCTTACTTAGTCCAACTAGAATGACATGAATATCTTAACGTGGCATTAACCGAGTTGAAACAATTTTATATTTTTTTATAAAGGGTACATGACTATACCCGACCGTTGTCCAAATTTTGTAAATTTATAGGCATAGCAACATTTGACCTCAAAAATCAAATTTAACTCTTTTACGCGTGACTACACCTTTCCTCTGAGACACGAACTCGTAATTCTTGCTAGTTCATCTCCAGGGCCCTTAATTCATCTTGTAATATAAGCACATGTTGTTAAGTACAACACCTTTATAGTTTAAAATGAAAACCAAAATCCACTTTGACTTCCAAAAGTCAAAACATAATACTTTTCCGACTACAAAACAGATCGCATGTTTTCGTTAATTTTGTATCAAATCGTCTGGCACAAATATTTGAATTAGAGTGAAACAGAGAATAATACATTAAAGACGATATAAATTGTTTGACCACACATTGGTCTGTTTAAACTGCATCTAGCTTAAACCAATAGCCAATTGCATTTGGACCTGAATATGCTAAATGACTTGCACAACCGTAAGTTCTGGTACTATCTGTTTCTAGTAAATCGGGGATTAAATCTACTTTGGTCCCTGTTTGACACATTCTTCAGAAGTCAGCTATAAAATAATATGTTCCATACACTCGTGTAATCTAGAGGTGGCAACCTTCATCAATTTACTTATAAACGCATGGGTTGCGTTTTATCAGTAACGGGTCAAATCAAATTCTTTTGGCTACAAGGTGAATTGTCCAAATGGGTCAGGTTGAAATTTGTCCAAAGTCTATTTTTAATGCATACAACATCCTGAGTCATTTTATTCAGAGTATTATTGTTACAATATTTTCTTTGTAATCACAATTAACATATTGATTAAATTGGGCGAATAAGTATATGGGTTAGCGCATGCTAAAAAATGATCATTAAAATTTTCTATTAAATGAATGAATACAAAATGACCAAAATACCCTTATTATTGAAACAAATAAAAATTGATAAGTGAAGGACATATCAAGATGCGAGGTAATAACAGGAACACACAGACATTTAAAAGGATTATGATTTACTTGATAATAAAGAAACTTGCATGAACAAATAAAATATAGTTAAAAAGTTTACCATGTGTAGTGGCTCCCCAGTTCTTATACGCGCATTAGGACGAGCAAGCTTGGACTCAAACGGAGTTCTCGGCCTTACTTCTCGGAACTCTTCCCATTCTTCTCGAGTAAGCATCCTAACGGTACCTTGACCAGGGGGAGCATTTTGTATCTTCTTCTCTATCCTTTCTTGTGAATGTGCATCATCATACTGCCACCATATTATTATTATTATTAATCATACAGACTATGAGCTTTACAGGATTGCTACTTGAACTGGTTTTCAGGCCCAAATTGCATCATTTAAAGCTTTAGGCCTGTAAACGAAAGGGCACGTACAGGCATGTTCAGGTTCGTTCGCTAAACTATCACCGAACAAGAAAGCGATTGAACACGAACAATAAAAGGAACAGCTTGATTGTTTACATTCACTAAAAATGTATACTTATTCGAAAACTATATAAATGAAGAGTTCACGAACGAACATAACTGAACATAAATGTATGAGCGAAAACCAATTAAAAGTAAATGTGAACATCAATTTGTTGGGCCTAAAAACAAGAGTAAATTGTCTAGTGTGATATTTTAACTTCCTGCCCTGCCGTATGGTTCACAAACAGTCCAATCAGACGGTCAATTTCCAGAGAGTTATAGAATAACATATAGTCTGGAAAACAAATGATGTACCATCATGAGGAGTTTGGCGAAAAGTGCGATCCCGACAACAGTGGCGAACATGGGCACGCCAACGACTCGGGTGTTTCGACAAACAAGCGGTTCCTTTTGGGGTTCTTTCTCCGTCGATCTTTCTCTAATTCGGCTATCTTTTTCTTGAATGCGTCACTAGGGCTGATGCGTCTGCTGCTGGTGTGTAACTGTCTACACATTTGGAACACTGATCGCTTTGATGCTTCCATTGCCTCCACAGAAGAGAAACATAAATGGGGTTTTTGGGGGTTGTCATGCCCAAAACGTCATAAGTTAATTTGAGTCGGGTTAATCGGACCAACCCGTATTATAATAGCCCAGGTTTGTTTTTGAAAAAGCCCTTGGTTTACGGGTGTTTTCTTAGGTTTTGAGTTGTTGGGAGGAAAGTGACCCGATAACTGATGCGGTTATTCGGGACTGGGTTAGTTTTGGACAAGGTTGTTCAGTTTTCTGGTTTAAATGTAAATTAAAAGAATTATTTTTTATCATAAAATATGATTGCGTTACCAAATAAATATCAAAAAAATTTCAACATCATATGATGATATGATAATGTACTTCAAAAGTCTAAAAATAAACTATAAAATATGATATAAATAAAAAAGACCCAAAACAATACACATCTATAAAGAAAAGATAATAAATGTTTGGGTTGTTTTCAAGCGTTTCGAATCGAGTTATTTGTTTTTTTTTCTTTTGCTTTTTTTTTAATTGAGAAATGAATGACTTGGTAACAAAACCATTTAAGGTTTTGGTTATTCGAGCACGATTAAAAAAATACTCCTCTACCTTGGGTATGTGATTCAAATAAGTCAAAAGAAAATAATTTTGTGAATAATCATAAAAAATGCCCCGTAAATGAAATCTTCATTTTCTATGGGGTTTTTTACGTACATCGTATGGTGTTTCCCAAACACCCATCCAATACGCTACACATCGGCCGATGTGTGGCGTATTGGGTGGGTGTTTTGGGATAATGTGTTTTTTGTCATTTTGCTATTTTTTTTGTTATTTTATTATGTTTTTGTCTTTTTGTTGTCTTTTCTTTTATTTATTTTCTTTTGTTTGTTTTGTTTTTTGTCAGTCAAGTGTAACCATTTTTTGATCGGTTTTGGAAGGTGACAACGAAATAACAATTTTAAAATTAAAAACGAACAAAATAAAAGGAACGAGATTTATATAATAATAATTAGTACATAACGACTTATGTTTGTTTTCTTTTTTTTGTATGTCTGGTGTAACCAATTTTTGATCGGTTTTAAAGTAATAACGAAAAAATAATTTTAAAATTGAAAATGAACAAAATAAGCATAGCGCATAACCAGATTTATAAAATAATAATAATTAATACATTACGAGTTCGAAAAAAAAACCAAACGAGTTCGGGAAAAAGTAACAACATACAAAAAACAAATCTAAAATGCAGCACCACCCGCGTCGTCATCGCTCCCCTCCTCGTCGAAACGTGGCGCTGGTACTGTGTACTGGGCTCCATGTCATCTGACCGCGTATCTGTGACACGTCACGCTCTAGTCTCCGTAGCCGGGAGTCAGTGGCCGCATCCAAATGCACGGCGCGATGTGTACGCGGAACGTGTTGCGGATGCTGATGCGGTGGCTGTTATGAACACGATAATTAACGTTAATAAGACGAAGATACAAAAAAAATCAAACGATAAAATAGAATGTACCTGATCACCGTCCTCCTCGCCCTCATCACCGTCAACATTGTCAACCTCGGCGCCCTGAATATGCCCTGATTGGCGGAGGTTCAACAAGTGGGACCTCAACGTACGGGGGAGCATGCAGATCAGTGACCAGGTGATACCGCCCGTTAATGTTCCGGACGATGCGCATGCCCTGTGCCCGTGAACGGTCTAGCTCTCGCGGCATAATCCCAGCTGAATGGGTAGGTCATCCATTCGGTCCCAGTAGCCCAAAGAAATCTCAATCCGCGTAACGAACGTGTCACCGACCAACGACCCGCGGCCCTGCCCGTGCCAGTAAATGGAGAAGTAGTCGCCGAAAGCGCGAGCTAGGTTGCAGTGTCTCCCCGTAAGCAGACATCGTAAAAAAAAAACAGGTCACGGAGGTTGCAGTGATCTGCCCCTTGTGACAACCCTGTATGGTCTGAGCGATAAACCCGTGTAGGTACCTATACAAAATATTATATTATATTATATTATATTATATTATATTATATTATATTATATTATATTATATTATATTATATTATATTATATACAAAACCTGTGCAACGGGTCCCTGATGCATGAGACTCGACAGTCTGGGGCGTATTCTTCGCCGACGGTGGGCCAAGGTTCATCGCTAATCGCCGTCCAAAAACGCCTCAACACATCATCTGGTGTATCGTGTATGCTCTCCGTGTAAACAGGGTCGACTAAATCCTGAACTGTGTACAAGCCGAGCGCCAAAGCAAACTCCTCCATCGATAGAAAACGCTTCTCCCTGAACATATGGAACCGAACCTCCGCTAGACGGGTATCCGCACCATCAACCATCATCTCGACCTGCGGCTCTCCATCCGGGCGTGGCCTGAAACAATAATTACACGTTCGTTAAATCTACTTTATAAGTTAATTGAAAAGAAAAAAAAAACTGAAAGTGAATGTAGAGTAAAACTCTAGCGTGAGCGCCCGGTACGCTGGCTACTGGGCGGTAAACAATCTCTCCCACTGTGTATTCTTCCCAACAATATTTTTTATCCTCACTTCCGCCCGAACACTTTTGATAAACTCCTCAGACAAGGTCGAGGTAGGTTGCAGCTCCATTTTCCGAAGCTGCGTAAACCGGATATGAAAATCGGACTCTGGGGCAAACGTCAAATGCGCGTAGCCAACAAGATTCTCATCCCCTGGAACGTATCTATTCGCCATCTATGTTTAAGATATAAATATAATGTTTATTTTTATTTTATTATAATTATATAATATGGATAACCCGTTTTCTAACCCGTTTCATTATCGAACCTGTTTTCAAACCCGTTACCCAAATCTAACCCGGAACCCGAACCCGTTTTCAAATCCGTTTGTTAACCTCAAACCCAAATCTAACCCGTAACCCAAACCCGTTTTCAAACCCGTAACCCAAACCCGTTTTCAAACCCGTAACCCAAACCCGTTTTCAAATCTGAATCCAAACCCCTTTAGAAAAAGTTTGATAACCTAAAACCCAAATCTAACCAGTTTCATTATCAAACCCGTTTGTTAACCTCAAACCGTTTTCAAACCCGTAACCCAAACCCATTTTCAAATCCAAATCCAAACCCGTTTAGAAAAAAGTTTGATAACCTAAAACCCAAATCTAACATCAAACCCGTAATCCAACCAAATCCGAATCCAAACCCGATTTCAAACCTCAAACCAAAAACCTTAATCTAAATCAAAACCTATATCAAACTAGAGTATAATACAAGTATTTTACTTACCTTGATGTTGCCGGGTCGGATCTGGAATAGGGTTATGTTAAACGGCGATGGCGACGACGATGTTCGGAATCTGTGTGTTAGGGTTTGTGTTTGTTATGTTTGAATGTATAACCAGACGACGATAGTATCCGTGTGAACATCGATCTGCCACGGATCGGCCGGTGTGCCATGGATTAGGGTTTTTTTTTAATATTTTTTTTATTTTTTTATTTAAGAATCAAAGAGGCAACATGTATTTTATACAAAATACTATTATATTTATAATATATAAACGGATTTATACTAATAACAACACAAATTTGATATTAAACCAATAATAAATTACAAAATTGAATAATTACATCAAAAATCACTGGGTATTACATCAAATTCTATAAGCACTCCAAATATAGCAGTTATTTTGGATAAGCACTCCAAAAATAGCATCAACACAGCAGATCTTTCCGCGGCTCTCGACTCACCAGCAAGCAAGTCACCGGAATCTGTCTCGGTCACGGCTACAGGTTTGCCCCGCAAATTACAAATGGGGTACAGTTATGCCCGGGTATCTGTGTCGGTCACAACACTCCAGTCACTGGAATGTCAAATCCGCCAGGATACACCAGATAACTTTAAATAATGTACCCTATACAGGTACAGGTATGCCCGCATATCTCCTCCACCAGCTGTGGAGGCCCTTGCTGATATTATCGAGTCACTGATCGGTTAATATCAACAAGTCGACAATTTGAGGTGACACCGAATTCATCAAAAACCAAAGATTGCTCGATGCACCCCATGTGGGCGTATCGGTGCAATCTTTCTTGATACTGGAAACCCCATGAAGGTTGATACGAGACTTTATTATGTGGTAACCAGTTTTGATTCCCACAATTGCAACAATCTTCAATAAAGGACACTGTTGGGATATATAAAGGGGGACCACTAAAGTGTTCCGCCAGCTCACGACAGCTGCATTGGTAATAGGGGTGTTCACGGTCCGGTTTTCGCGGTTTTTGGGTTAAACCGTGAACCAAACCATTAGTAACGGATTTTTATATTGTAAACCGAAACCAAACCGTTGAACTTTTAAACCGAACCGAACCAAACCATTGGTAACGGTTTGGTTTCACGGTTTGGGCTTGTTGTGCTTTATATAAAATGTCCAAAGTAAATATATGATATATACAAGTACATGGTTCATGAATTTGTAGAATTTAAGTTGTTAAAACACAAACTTGTAAAAACTAACGATGTTATCAAGAAACTTGCATAACATAAGTTGCCTAACTTTGTAAAAGTACACAGAAGGCCAGATTAAAATACCAGCCCATCTTTTTTCTTTACTGTAGTAATAGCGGTGTTTCTATATGCAACAATAACTTTAATATAATTATGCATATTAATATTATTGTATATACATATTATATAATACTTAAACAATAAATATAACCAAATCATACGGTCCGGTCCGGTTTTACACGGTTGGTTTTTGGTATAAACCGTAAACCAAACCGTTCGTTGCGGTTTTAATTTCTTTAAACCAACCGACCGAAAGTTAATAAAAAACCAACAGTGAAACCGAACCGATGACCGGTTTGGGCGGTTTCGCGGTTTCAAACCGAACCATGAACACCCCTAACTAGTAGCACATAAGTTCAAAATAACATCTACACAGTCACCACTATTATTTTTAATATATATTTAATTTTATAAATATATATATTTAAAATTTATTTTATATATATTATTTTATATCTCCTATTTTATAATTTTGTAATAATAACCGACTCCAAAATAGCCTTTACACAGCCACCACTATTTCTAGAACGAAATTATTATGGCTGTGTAGATGCTATTTTCGGACTCCGTCGTCATTATTTTCTGCCAACATATGGTTTTATTTGAGCTTTTATTGTATAATAATAACAGATTCCAAAATAGCATTTACACAGCCATCACTATTTCCGAACGAAATTATTATGGCAGTGTATATGCTATTTTCGGACCCCGTAGTCATTATTTTCCGGTGGTGGTGGTTGTTTTGGTGATATAATATGGTGTTGTTTTGATTGAAAGGTTGAGAGGTTGAGCGTTTTTTATGGTTTTGGCGAGTTGAACGGTTATAACCCGTGGGTATTTAACACCATAAAAAATGGGCCAGATCCGCCACACATCGACCGATATGCCACGGATCTGATCTGCAGAATCCGTGGCATATCGGTCGATGTGTGACGGATCTGATCTGCAGAATCTGGTGATATTTCTTGTTTTATTTTATATTATTTCTTGTTATGAAATATATTATTTTTAAAAGGAATATTGGATTTTAATAATCCCAACTTTACTCTATTGGCCGGTGCTAAGCCCAACTTCAAAAATAATTTATGGCAATCCCAACTTTTAACTTATTTTCCAATAACAATCCCAAACTAACTAAACACTAACCCCGTTAGTTTTTTTTTTGCTGACTTGGACCGCTTATTTGGCACAAATGTTAACATGGATTGCTTATGTGTCACATACATACATAAATACATGTATTATAATTTATACATACCATCACCACCTCCTTTTATTCCCTGACCCTCTCCATCTTTTCTTCTCCTCGACTTTTTCCAGCTACCAGTACACCAACTGCCGCCCATCTGGACCTGAGCACACAATGTCGTCGCCTTAACCGTACACACCTCCACCCACAAAAACCACTCTCTCCTATTTTTCTTCCATTGGCTGCAACTCTCTTATTTTCCGTCGCCGGAGTAAAATCAAAATTGCCATAATGGTTTAAGGGGAGACAAAGATGCAGATGACTATAATTTTGTGATAATCAAACCACCCATTATCAAATTTGGTTCAATTTTGTTTCAATCTGCTCTAATTAGAAATAATGGAATCTAAAATTGGAGCGGACGGTCAAAATTATTGTATGATAACTTATTAGCGGAGGTAGTTCAATGGATGTGGTGAGGTTGCTGCTGATTTGCGGTGGTCACGTTTCTGGCAATGGTGGTGTTAGTGGTTACCGCCGCAGAGTGAGAGTGGGGAATACAAAATAATGGTGGTGTCGAGGGATACATGTCATTGCGGCGGCGGATGTGATTAGGGTGGTAGAAATCGGAGATAGTGGGTGGTGGTGGAGGAGGAGGAGGTGGGTGGTGATGGTGGTGGAAGAGACTATGGTTTTGGTGTATGTATGTGTGGGACACATAAGCAGTCACAACATTTGTGCCAAATAGGCAGTCCAAGTCAGCAAAAACTAACGGGGTTAGTGTTTAGTTAATTTGGGATTGTTATTGGAAAATAAGTTGAAAGTTGGGATTACCAGGAATTATTTTTGAAGTTAGGCTTAGAGCCGGCCAATAGTGCAAAGTTGGGATTATTAAAATCCAATATTCCTTTTTAAAAATATATATTTTATCATGTTTTATAAAATAAATATTATTTTTATAAAAATATCTTTTTTTAAAAAAATATATATTTTATCATGTTATTTCTTATTAAAAAATTGTTAATAACACAAACATTTTACTTTTTGAAAATATTTTTTAAAAAAAATATATTATCAAAAATATATTTTATCATGTTATTTCTTATTAAAAAATTGTTAATAACACAAACATTTTATTAATAATTATTCATAATAATACAAACATTTTATTCATAGTTTCTCAAACAGCGTACATATCATCCTAAATAAACTGGCTCTTTAGTTTGCACTCGCCAAGTTTCCCTTATTCGCAGATACTCTGTATACGATCTTCGTACAAAGACTTCCAGTTGTGTGCCGCCTCATTGGCGTATCCTTCCCATTGACGTGCTGGTAGCTACACAGGGAAATTCCCTTCAAATTGTATGTTGAGCCAATGATGATCTTTAACATTTAAGATAGCTATCACTGGAATCTGAGATAGTGGTTTTGGACTCATTCTCAGAGGGAAGTAACTCCACTGGAAGTCAGATGGAGATTGATTAAAACACACCCTTACGTTTGAGCCACTACGTGTCCGTGCCCAGGTACCGTAAACCAGCTACTCTTTTGCTGGAATAAAGCAGACGTCGAGTAGTCTAGTGAATCACGAATTGTGTCCTAATTACCGGTTGCCTCGTAGTTCAACATGTTCCTCCACCACGATTGGTTAGTGTCCATCTCATTCCTCATGCGTGCTCTAACGTCCTTCCAGTCTATTTGACGCATGCCTAAACCGAGAGCGATTGCTCGGAAACCGCAATTACCATCTGGCTTTACATCGCTTATTCCTGAGATGAACGGGAATGCCTAGGTGGGAATGAGGTGCGTATACTTTTCTATGACTGGGACGTGCTTTGGGTTACGCAGTAACGGGAAACCAAGGTCGGTTGCGGTCTGTTGCTTTTTAGATGAGCGTTTCGGTGGTTTGGGTATCTTAAACCGAGGCTGAGACTGGGAACGCGACAACGAATGAGTGAGGGTTTCGGGTGTTTGTTCCGGTGACAGGGAGGGGGAGTACGAGCCGTGTCTGTGGGGAGATCAAATGACGGGGACGGGGCGTAAGAGCTGTGTCTGTGGGGATCAAATGACGGGGATGGGGAGTACGAGTTGTGTCTGTAAGGATCAGTTGACGGGGACGGGGAGTACGAGCTATGTCTGTGGGGATCAGTTGACGGGGACGGGGAGTACGAGCTCTGTCTAAGGGTTTCTTTTTCTTTTTTTTTGCCTTGTTGGTTTAGATTTGGATGCCCCCAAGGGTCCTCTCGTTTCTCAGGCTCCTCCTTGTTTGATTTCCCAGGAAGAACATACATTATCTTTGAGAGTAGACCGTTTTTTTTGCGTTCGGTTGTTTAGTCCTAGAACTTGTTTTTTCACATCTTCCAGTTCCGCTTCATAGTCTGGTTCTTCGTATCGAACAAACGCTGGACTGAAATCGAGCTTCCTACAAAAGGGTTCTATGTCTTTTAATGGGATACAATATTATTAATAGTGTACCAGTTAAGCTTACAAGCACACGACAAGCCCGAGGATGTTTGTAAACGGTGGTCGCACGTACCCCTCGTATCTTGCAATGTGTCAAGCAAAGTCAGCTCTTTGTCAAGTTTAGCGATAGCAAAAAGTGACATTCTATTATGTAGCTTTTCAAACAAAGTCAACTTATGGTACTTCTTGATCCTAACACGGGAGTCTTCAAGGGTCGCACCGATTTCTTCCATTTGGGAATTCACCTTTTCAAGGGCAAACGCCGCAATAGAGTCTAGCGAATTGTTCAAACCGAAAGGTATCTTTTCAAGTTCGCGTGCTGGCCCTCTACTCTGTTTGTTGTATGCTCACCGAAGTTTAGTCGGTCGTCAATCCAACATGACACGAACTTATCTTTGTATGGATCCAACTAGTTGTCGCGAATATAATACCAAGCCTCTACAAACAAATAAAAAAAGAACAATTTAGGCAATGTACAACTAGAATCTAAAATCATGTGTATATACGGGACAAAGACTTACCACGACTGCCGTGCCCAGCTAACGTTGCTTCCATTTGACCATAGTTGTAGTCGTACACAAATTTTGTTGGCGACTCGTACAGTACTTTCCACCAGTAAGAGAAGGCTTCAAAGATATACGTCTGAAAAAGACTCTTATGTTTTTTCTTAATGTTCTGTGTGATGTGCCACCTACAAAGACTTGGTCTTTGTCAGTCAGGATCACACGCGGCTCCCTACAATCGGCGAGCATGTCTTTGAGTCGTTCCAGGGCCCATGTGAAGTTACACTCTTGTTCCCTAAAGATAACCGGGGTGCGCAATACAGAAAGACTTTGATGTCCACGTCACACCAACAAACTGAACAAATTGCCACTTGTACATGTTGGTGTTGTACGTCGTGTCAATCAACAACAAATCTGGGAACGCACGCCACATGGTATGCGACTTCTCATGACAGAAGAAAACATTTTCCGTCCTGTTAGTGGAAGGATTCTCCCATGTGTAAAAGGTAAACCTATGGTTTTGAAGAAAGTTTTCAAGTACCTACGTTGGGTTTAACAAAAAATTACTAAATATTACAAATATTCTTATTAAATATCAGTATTATAATAAAAATAATATTATAAATAATATTCTTATTAAACCTCACAGAATATATATATATATATATATATATATATTATATGATAAAACCAAATAATATATATTCAAAATAATATATATATTAAAAAGAGTTTTACAAAATAATAATATTCTTACAAAAAGTACCTGCATGGGGGTGTCACCAATTTTATCTTGGTCATCAACGAGCTTCACGACGTTGTATATGTCCCTAGTAATACATTTGTTACCGGGAAAGCGTTGCTTTATGGCTGCCTTAATTTTAGTAGGCCTCAGACCCTGCCCATGTACCGTCGCAACCATATCAATTTCCTCGTCGGTCAGTTTCCTTAGAGCCGGGTGCCCCTCCGCAAACAGAACGGGATTGTGGTCGTGCGTCTCGTTGACAACCTCTAGCTTCCAATAATCACCTGCCGCTTTGTACCTCCCGACAAGTTTAAATGGACAACCCCTTTTAATACTCCCGGTATGCCTCACCCTTGCCTTGAGTTTTGGTTCCCCACCTCGGTTGCATACAAGTTTAACACTTTTGTTCCTTGAACGTTGGACAGAGATAACACAACCATGCTCCTGTACTGTCTTCTTAACCCAATCCACCAACTCATCAAGAGAATTAAAATACTAATATCAAGCAATGTAAATAAAGTAATATTTAGTAACGTGTTGAAAAGGAATAATAATAAGTTTAAAAAAAACATAGGTCATACATTATCAGTTACATAGGAAAATGTCGTCTCCCGTATGTAACGATCACCACCACCACAACCACCACCACCATCATCATCATCATCATCATTGAACCCCGTCGCAACACGCGGGTCTCCTACTATGTGTATGTATGTGTGTGTGTGTAGGGTTTGGATCAAATACAAATGAAATTAACGTGCTAAACGTGAGATTTAAGAAGAGTAATTACTTTACTTGATTCTCACGTTTAGCACGTTAATTTAATTTGTACGTTCATCTTCTCTTATACATATACATATACATATACATATACATATACATATACATATACATATACATATACATATACATATACATATACATATACATATACATATACATATACATACACATATACATATACATATACATATACATATACATAGTGTCTGAACATATACATATGGTTATATATATATATAACCATCTATTGTGCGGACAGAAATTGATGTATTCAAGTTTCGAATCCGAATCAACGTGAATCCAACGATCATTAGTGTATGAACCGAGCCCCGGCGCGGAAGCGTGAATAGTCGGTATTAACGGTGGAGCTCAAATCCGGGTTAGGATCGTAACACGTATTCACTCTTGAACGATAATAATGGACGGATGTGGAGAGTTCGTTTCGATTAACAATAATCAATAAAGTAGTATGAACAATTGTATGTAATCGAAACACAATAGATGGATGTAGTAGTATGATTTCATTAACCGAATGATTGTCATGAAGAACACTCATACATACAAAGGAACGGCCACCCGGGGAGATCTCTTCCCCGGGGGCAAACTCTCCTAATACAATAATAAATCTCACAATAGACACATGACCTAAACAAATGACCTAAATCATCTATTTATACTAGTCTTGTGCCTTGGTCTTCACTCCACCGCCACTTGGATAAGACCAAAGAATAAAATATAATATAATAATTCACCCGTCAAATGCTTCAATTACTCGTTATAATGTCTTGTTGTCTTTCTTTAATTTTATTATTATAAACGAGTAACGATTCGATGCGTCGGTCTAAAATATAATACCCAACAATCTCCCCCTTAGACCGATGCCATCGAATCACTTTCACGATCACCTCATAACCCGATGCCTTTCATAGAAATTCTCCCCCTTCCAATAAGCGTCTTCCATTTTTCATTTCAAATCATCTTCTCTTTATCTCTTTCGGATATAGTTGTATAGGCATAAGAGAGGATTCAAACTTCAATGATCAACTACGAGTTAATCCTAAACCGCAAAAGGAAATAAACTCAAATTTTTCTTTAAAGTGAGTCTTTCACTTGATTCGACCAAAATTTGCAATAAAATTCCATGTAAATTTTCTCCCCCAATTTCGTTGCAATGTCATAAACGAATGTGTCTTTAAATCAAGTGCGGGTGAACATCTTCAATTCAAACAATCTTGACCATCCCTATCGAGAATTGTTGATAAATATTCAAAATAAACTCATTACAAGATACCTTTTGTGGTTGAAAGTTGACATTTGACATGGTCAACTCTTGAAATGATCCGGATAAATCAACCATCTTGTTCTTGTAAGCACCTTGTTGAAGTTGTGAATTTTTTGTGACTTTTGCCCAAATTTTTGCTCAAAAATCTTCAAAAATGACCAAAATACCCCTCGTTGACCCGACACAGTCAACGACTGAATTGACCAGAAAAGTCACTTCCAAACGGTCACTCATACTTGGGTAAACAATTTTCATTTAGAACACATTGTCAAAAAGTCAACGGATAAGCGAGTATACATTCATTTCTTCATCTTGGCCCGTTTGACTTTGAAAGTCAACCTTGCAAATAATCATCCCGTTAATAGCACCTTTGACAACATTAAATCAGCAAATTTCAGTGCATTTTTGGCCCTTTTCAGCACAAAAACAGCACGTTCAGCTCGTATATCAGCAACAACAGCAATGAATCATCACATTTCAGCAACTAATATGCAATTTCAGTGCGTTTCAGCTCGTTTAACAGCTGTTCAGCACGTTAAACAGCTCGTTTAAGCACAAATCAGCGCGTTTTCAGCAACGAATCAGCAATATTCAGCACGTTTTGACAGCAAACAGAAGCAAAAACAGCACGTTTTTGTTCATTTCAGCAATTTTCAGCACTTAAACAGTGCGTTTCAGCATGTTTTTGTTCATTTCAGCACTTAAACAGTGCGTTTCAGCACGTTTTTGTTCGTTTCAGCACGTAAACAGTGCGTTTCAGCACGTTTCATCAATTCTCAGCACTTAAACAGTGCGTTTCAGCACGTTTTCTTTCGTTTCAGCAAGTTTCAGCACATTACAGCAACAAAAAGTGTATTTCAGCTCGTTTAAACACGTTTCAGCAATTTTCAGCACTTAAAGAGTGCGTTTCAGCACTTTTAAGCACTTAAACAGTGCTTTTCAGCACGTTTTGACAGCAGTTCAGCACCAAAATCATTTCATTTCAGCACGTTTATTAATAAGATCAGCAGAAACAGCGGCAAAACTCAGTATAAATCAGCATATCAGCAGCCATAATGACTGAAATGTCGATGCAGCCCATGTTAATTACCATTCTTCCCCTGCACCAGCAACCTTGTAAATTGTCTGAACCGAGCCCCGGTGCGGAAGCGTGAATAGTAGGTATTAACGGTGGAGCTCAAATCCGGGTTAGGATCGTAACACGTATTCAATCTTGAACGATAATAATGGACGGATGTGGAGAGTTCGTTTCGATTAACAATAATCAATAAAGTAGGATGAACAATTGTATGTAATCGAAACACAATAGATGGATGTAGTAGTATGATTTCATTAACTGAATGATTGTCATGAAGAACACTCATACATACATTCATACATACAAAGGAACGGCCACCCGGGGAGATCTCTTCCCCGGGGGCAAACTCTCCTAATACAATAATAAATCTCACAATACACACATGACCTAAACAAATAACCTAAATCATCTATTTATACTAGTCTTGTGCCTTGGTCTTCACTCCACCGCCACTTGGATAAGACCAAAGAATAAAATATAATATAATAATTCACCCGTCAAATGCTTCAATTACTCGTTATAATGTCTTGTTGTCTTTCTTTAATTTTAATATTATAAACGAGTAACGATTCGATGCGTCGGTCTAAAATATAATACCCAACAATTAGGTGGAGCATGATAAACTTCACTTGCCAAGTGCTCGATCAGTCTCATGTACTTTAGCCTTGTCTGTTCCGTCAGACCTTTATACACCTGAATTTTTCTCATTGTATCTTCTTTCATGTGCTCTAGAAGAATAATATTTGCACGATTCCCTGTATCTTTGATCAGGTTAGGCTCTAAATGATTAATAAGATTTGGAAAAATCTTGGGTACATCAGGACCTTGTGTGTCTTCGTGGTGCGATTCTCCTTTAAGTGATAGAATACAATCTCTGAGAAGTTGAATGGTTTGTTGAGCACAAAAGCCACCATTAAAGACTGTAACATAATTCTACACTGATCAAAACCATCTCGCCCTCCTCCCAGCAATAAATCAATACATGCAACATGTACTTGTATTGCTTGCATAGGTTTGCCTTGTTGTATTGAGAGGCATTGAAGTTCGCATTGTACTTCAGTCTTCTAAACAACCCTTTGATCAGCTCTTTGTCAAATTCGTATTCATAATTATCATTATCACCAAATCCCAACACCTCTATCAGAAAATACATCGAACCCTTCATCATAGTGAGTATGCACGAATTCATCTATAAGGTTTACATGTGGCGTGTCGCTTCTGGTCCGTTTCTTAACGGTAATGAGACGCGGGCAAGGGGACCCACATGGCTAACAACGTGGAATATCAAGTCACTAGTGTATTTGTACTTTAAGTACGAGCTGATCAAGTTTAATGACCAATGTTTGGCAGAATACAGCGGGTTTGCTCTTTTTAGCTTTTTAATATTCACAAATCCACTTAGGAATTGTGAAAACCAAGATGAAAAACATCATAAAGACCCATAGTCTTCGGACCTGAGGCATCCAATCAATACAATATTTAAGGTTATAGAACCATACGCCAATGAAGTATAAAACACTAAAACTAAACAGTTTAAGATTTATATCACATGCTACTTGGCATACTCTAACGTTAAACCTACCCAAGCATCATATAATAACGTATTCAAATTTAAAATTCATAATATTTATAATAGTCATACCAAAAAATGAGGCAAGAGTATAACCCGACCTTTCATTACTTATTTTCCACGTACAAAATGTTTTACCTACTAAAGATTATATCTATTTGTTACCCATTTATCTGCCCTTTCATTCCTTTCATTCTTAAGGTTGAGCCTACAGACACATTCCAAGTTATGTGTGTTTTCTTTTATATTATCTCATATTATTAGTAGTTTAAAAAGCCAGTTTTCAATAATTATCATCATCTTCAATTTTAATGCAAAAACCAAATGTCAAGAGACATTTTTTAAAACCTTTTTTTGTTTATAATTTTTTAGTTAAATTTAAAAAATGACTCAAATGTCATACTTAAATTTTGCATTGTCCTCAATGCAAGGATAGGACGATTTAAAATAAAAATAAAAAAAAAATAAGGTCGGACTACAAAAAACTAAAAACCTAAAAGTAAAAACAAAAAATAAAAAGTTAATAAGCTAGATAATGGAAAAGACTTAGCTAGTAATATGCGCGTGAAACATGCTGCCAAAAGTCTTCTTCCATGAATGCCCTCCAACTCCGAACGTGCTTAGCAAACAGTACCTCCTTCTCTCACACACGAAAGGAAGCGACAAAAATTCAACAAACAATATCTAATAATATATCCTATCAAGCTGATAGATATTATGCATTCAAAGTATTTCATCAACCCACAAATATATAAAATAAAACATGAATAATTAGAAGCAAATAATAAACATAAAGTATACGACTCAGCTACTACTCCATCCTCACACTTGTTTTTTTCATTAAAGTCTTTCTTGGGGATCGTCTCTTTCGCTCAGTCAATATTTCTTCAACCCTTGCAAAACTTAAAAACACAAAAACAAAGAAGAACTACAAAAAACTACGTTAATTACTCGATAACTTATACAAAACTCTAAAAACATAAAACACGACTCAAAATACAAAACTAAATACAAGAAATGAAACCTGAATGATAACACAAGGAAAAACACAAGAAACATTTAAAAAAATATGGGATCTAGGGGTTGACAGTGTCGCATGACCAGGGCTCATTACCCGGCCGCGCTACGCGACATCTTCTGTCTGCCTATAGTTGGCCGTGCTGCGTGGCTAAGTCCCATAGCCTCATCGCGTGGTGCAACGAGGTGTATATTCGATAAAGTGTTGAGTTTTGGAAGCCTAAATGCCTAAGAACAATTTTTAAAAAGTTACAAGCCTTTCTAAACCCATTTCATGTCATTTTCACGTGCAAAACTTACCTGAAATTTCGACTTCCTGTAGATTTCTCTCTCCATGATGGTAATGATTCCTTGAAATGACTTAATGACACAAAACAAAACTACGCTAAAACTATTGTTAGCGACTCAAAAAAAATAAAAAATAAAAATAAAAATAAATAAAATATACAAACTCTACACTTGAGTTTTCACTCAAGAACGCATGCAATGTGAATTACTTGGCTGTCCGAGTGGAGATGCCTCCACCTTGGTGAAACTCCAATGCCCTCAAAGATACTGAATCACGATCCGACCATTCATCAATCTTGCTTCTCTTTTTTCTAACTCCACGAACCTTCTCAAACTTTCATTTACCATCAACACTTTCTCTATCACACTTTACCGTCACTAAAGAACGTGAAACCTCTCTCTCCTAGTCCACACTAACTCAGACCGAATGAAAATTATCAAGACGTGGATCCATACCCAAGATATACGATTCTACTGAGTAAACCGGATGACATGGATCAATGAGACCGTCTTGACTGCTCGGATGTCTCATGGATTTAGAAATATAAGTGACACTATCATTGCCGACTCTAAGAGTGATCTTTCTTCCAAAAAGGTCAATAATTGCCCTGGTAGTACGGAAAAACGACCATCCTAAAATTATAGGAACTCTCTCGTCGGCCTCCATATCTAAAACAACAAAATATGCGGGAAAAACCAAATTATCGACCTTGATGAACAAGTTCTCCACAACCCCCCTAGGCTACTTAATGGAACGATCGGCTAAAGGCAACCTCATACGACTAGGAGTGAGCTTTCCTAGGCCAGCTTTTCATATAAAGAATATGGCATGAGGTTTATGCTAGCTCCTAGAGCTGACAATGCTTGGCACGTCGTGTCCTTTCCCAAAAGGCATGAAATGGTGAAAACGCCTAGATCGGGTAACTTCTCTGATAACTTATTAAGAACTACCGCAGAACACTCTCCATTGAGTGGAACAATCGAAAGCTCCTCCAACCTATCCTTTCTTTTAAGAAGATCATTTAAAAACATGGCATATTTAGGCATATGTTGGAGGGCTTCAATAAACAGGAGATTAATTTTCAACTGGCTGAACATATCCAGAAACTGCACGTACTCCCTCGTGTACTTTTGGTGCTTATGGCAAGTGGTAAACGGGACATGAGCATGATCAATAAGCTGTGATGCGTCACCCCAACCTAAGGCGAAAATGCTGGGGCGTGAGCTGGGTCACAGCTCTCAAGGTACTATCATGCAATAATTAAAGAAAGATTATATTTTTTATATTTAATTAATTATTCAGAAAAATCAAACAAAAAGTACATAATTCATATAAACAAAATAATAAAAATCTAAATTTAACTAAGTCTTGATTTTAGTCTTGATCATATCTCTTCTAACATAAGTAATTCTAAATCTTCACCAAATCCTGAATCAGTTTAAACGATAACATGCATATGCGTATAAAATAAAATAGTTTTGGCAAAACAAGGTTGATTGAGTAAAACACCAGTTAATTTGAATACAATATAATATGAAAATAAAAAAATTGTTCCTGTGAGATAAACAATTAAGGAAATGAGCAAATAAAGGGTGTAGATATAACCGTTGCCTTGCGAAATAGGCATTGGCTACTACGACGGTCGTATGATCATACTATTAATGTGATTATGATGGACCTCTCTGAATGCGGATAATTAAGCAAATAAACATATAGCAAGTTAGGCTTAACTGATAAACACAAAAGGATTAAACTGTTTGCAAGTGCGAATATTAAATAATAGGTAAATATATTACGATACGCATATGTCCCCAAAACGATTAAAAATAAGTAAAAAGTGGAGTGAATACTGACCTTATAAGCAAGAGGAAATGAATTCGACAAGGACAGTAATAAATGTCACGCTTGTTGAGAATATCAATGGATAAATCCTTTAACGTTGCTAAAATCTTGGTTAATTAGGCCGATAGTGGACGGCAAAGGGCAGATCAAGAACATTTAAGGCACTAGTCCCAGTAGCCCTAATTTAACGTCGGATTTACTCATAAACGAAGTTCTGCAAATCAGAGTTAATTAAAACTTTTGCGGAAACGTTAACTTCAATCATTCGATACAAAACATTCAATCTTTTCTTTAAAACATAACATAAAATTTCATATTTAAAACATCATTTCTTCCATATTCAGATGCCAGTCGTTCAATCCATGCCATGTGCCATCCTCATACCAACTCATTAAACATATTTACCTGCGTACATACTAAAATTCAGCTACGCTGAGTGAGTTGTAGTTAATCAGGCAACATACAATACATTCTTATACTTTCACGTATACGTATCCAAAGATACATATTCATACTTAAACTGAACTTCATTCCCGACACTTTATAATTATCCGTAAGAGGACCATTACATAATATCTATTACAAGAACAATTACTATTATTCAAAGAAGTAACAACCTGTATCATCCATAAAAGGATCTGTATAAACTATCCATAAAAGTATCCCTAGATATTTTCCATTGAAGGATCCTTAAACGTTACCCAAAGAAGGGACCCTATATACTATCCACAAAAGGAGCACTATACTTTATCCATAGAAGGAACTCTATACCTGATCCATAGAAGGAACGATATACATTGTCCATAGAAGGTAATCCATAGAAGGAACACATAATCAATTATATAATATCTGTATAAGGAACGCTAATAAGGTTCACAGTCCTTATTTACGCTATCACATATCGAGTCTAGGTCCCATAGTAGTTTAGAGGTACTTGCCATCCTAACTTACTATGCTGGACGTAGATCTCACGTACCATTCATTTACCTACTTACACATACATCACATATACTATATTTACATCGTAGCATATGAACACTCTAGGTGTTCTTCACATAATTCATCTAACAACCA
Source organism: Bidens hawaiensis (assembly GCF_021521415.1). Classification (NCBI taxonomy): domain Eukaryota; kingdom Viridiplantae; phylum Streptophyta; class Magnoliopsida; order Asterales; family Asteraceae; genus Bidens; species Bidens hawaiensis. The sequence goes on from NW_027494033.1 coordinate 82,055, forward strand.
TACTCCTTGACGATACGTGCAATATCCGAAGATCGTTCACGCACCGAAAAGCATTCACTCATAACATTCATACTATCACATAATTCATCATAGAATACACTTAACATTTAAGGTAAGTGTATTAACGTTCACATTGAGTATGAACACAACCCTGAAAACATAACAAGGAAGTGGGGCTAGAAACTCACTTGGATTCTGTTACGTTCTCCGTTAATTGTTATTCCCCCTCTTTAACTATGCTCAGAAAACTGTACATTAATTACATGTATCAATACTTGTTCTAATCACATATTTCAGATTTCACCAGAAATGGCTAAGTATGGTCTATTCTAATAGCAATGTATTTGAATACTTTGTTTTCAAACGATATTAGAATACATTTGTGTTAGCATACATTTGTATTCTAATGGCACGTGATTAGAATACATTTGTATTCTAATGGCATGTGATTAGAATACATTTGTGTTAGCATTCAACTTGTATTAGAATACCTTTGTATTCGAATGGTATATGATTATAATACATTTGTATTCTAATGATCACATTGTATTCTAAGAATCACATTGTATTCTAATGATCATACTGTATTCTAATGATCACATTGTATTCAAATGATCATATTGTATTCTAATGATCACATTGTATCCTATTGCTCACATTGTATTCAAATGATAACATTGTATTCTAATGATCACATTGTATTCTAATAATCACGTTGTATTCTAATGATCATATTGTATTCTAATGATCACATTGTATTCTAATGAGTCCATCGTAATTGAATGATTCATTGTAATTGAATGAGTCATTGTAACTTAATGATTCATTGTATTTGAACTAGTATTGTAATTGAATGAGTCATTGTAATTGAATGATTCATTTTAATTAAATGACTTAGTGTAATCGAATCAAGCATTGTGTGCGAGTTTATCAATGCACGCGATCATGGCCATTGTATTTGAGTTTCCATATTGTATTCGAATATACCCCTTGTATGCGAAAAGCCGTATTGTATTCGAATTTCCAATTGTATTCGAAAATCTACTTTGTATGCGAAATGCCAAATTGTATTCGAATTTAACCTATTTAATCAAATATAAGCATGTATTCGAATCTATGGTTTGTATTCGAATGGGCTGAACCAGTTTGGTTTTTTTATCGCCATTAAGATTATGTTTCATGACTTTAACACCCTATTATGGTTCGGTATGAACCCATAAATGTTCCCGTTTCCTTTTTCGGCCAAGACTTAACCCGCTTAACACCAAAGTTTGAACTTTTAAGACTTAAAACGTCCATCGGATAGATTTAGGGTTTCTTTATGTGCCGTATATAACCACGAGTTTGTTAAGTCTAACTTAAACATCAAGTTTGTAACTTTATGGTTCCTTTAGACCCGATCTACTCTAGGTTTAAGTTTCATGGCAAACCATTCATAAAAACATCAACTTTAAAGATAAAGAACGTACCTTTACTCGTTTTTAGGTTACGGTTTAGCTTGGTTATGAACTACAATCTTGTATCTTGTTTTTGTAGCTATGATTTATCAAGATTCAGCTTGGTTTTGGCCTTGGATCTTCTTCTTTGCTTGCGCCCATGAATAGGGTAGTGTATGTGTGTGATTTGGAGTGTGTAGGGGAATTATGAAAGATAGAAATGAGTTTTAGGATTTTAGAGAGGTTTAAGGTTGGGGGGGGGGGGTATTTATACCCTCTAAGGCCAATGGACCTAAAGCCCATCTTTACTTTTTGGTCCATACTTATTCCGTTTAATTAGCCTACTTAACCTTCCATCTTTATTATTTTATTAATTCTTTATTACTTCAAGTAAACTTTTCTATCATAAATAATAATAATAATAATAATAATAATAATAATAATAACAATAATAATATATAAAATATGATTCTTGGAAATTTCGGGATGTTACAAGTCTACCCCCCTTAAATGAGGTTTCGGGGACCTTGTAAAAGGAACACTTCCTATATTCATACACCTTATTGAATCGTCTTTGCTCTCTTGGTCATCCTTCTTACTCCTGACCTTTTAGTCACCGAGTGGTGTTCATGTGTTTTAGATATTAAGGTAGCTTGTCCATGAGGCCCTCGATGTACCAAGTCTCGTCTCGTCTTCCCAATGGACTCTGTTTTATATCATATTAATGTTAATGCCTAAGACGGCGCTTTATCGCAACACAACTATTCATCATAACCAACATGCATTCAAGACAATTCATAATATAATTAATAAACACCAGTCTAAACTTCAATATAAAACAACACGCATCAAGTCATTAATAAGTTACACATAGACTTAAAACTTATGACTTGCAACTAGCCTTCTTGAGTGGTATTTTCTAAGCATACGGAGGAAACGTTAAACCTCAAGCATTCTTCTCTGCTTCACGTCCTTCTTTCGGCTTCCTGCAGTCCCTTGCTAGGTGTCCACTTCCTCCACAGTTGTGACACCTATGGTAATCCTTACACTCCTAGGAGGAATGTCCTTCTTTTACACACCTAAAGCACACGCCTAAACCCATTATGCACTCTCCCGAGTGTTTCTTCCCACATTTTCCACAGACCGGGAACTCATCCTTCCTTGCCTTCTTCTTAAGGTTATCTTCTTCATTAACTTCATCTGGTTTTGTGGCTGGGTTCTATTTCTTCATTTCAAGTTTCTCCTCTTCACTGGTGTCAAGGTCATCATTAACCTTCTCGGCCAATTCCATGGATGAATCAAATGTTGCAGGTTTGTTGGCCCTAACCAATGTACGAACAGTTAGTGTTAGTCCTCAGATGTAGCACTTGATTCTTTTTGCTTCATTATTAACCATGTCAGGAACTAATCTAGACATGCGGTTGAACTCAGTGGTGTATTCACGGTGTGTCATTTTTCCTACCTTCAGATTCAAAAACTTCATCTCAGCTCTCTCAACTTCAGCATCAGCACAAAATCGCTTCATCACCAATCCTTCAGCTCATCCCACTTCATAGCTTTAATCTCTTCTCAGGTCTTCCTCTGTTCCACTTTCTCCCACCATAACATAGCCTCATCACCACATGATTGGGTAACATAACCCACAGCTTGTTCAGAACAACATTGGCTAATTCGAATAACCTTGTCCATTGCGGTTATCCACTGAAGAGTATTTGTCGCATTTTCCAAGCCAGTTAACTTCGGTGGGTCACATCCCTTGAAAGATTTGTAATTACACCCACCTCTTCCTCTTTTCCTTGCATCAACCTTCACAAATTGAACTTCACTCGAGTCGCCTTCCTCATCATCAACTTTCTTACCATCATTCCTTGCCCTCTCAGCGGTCCTTGCGTGGCTTTCTGCAGACTTTTCAGGATTCAAGTTCTTCACGACAGCTGCTACAGCTTTAGCAATGGCAGTTTGAACTACAGGGTCAAGTTGATATCCGACGTTGTTGCTCAGATTTCGACCAACTGCACTTCCTTCTCCCCCGGCATTAGTAACTGTTTCTACAGAATGCTCTCGGACAATGCGTGGCCTGCCACGACGTCTCGTACAACCTCCTTGCTCAACGGTCTTTCTTGCTCCATCCATTCGTATTCTATAAGGAAACACAAACATCATCACTCAAGGAACTATTTAGTACAAGGATAGTAAGACTAATAGGTAATAACAATGGCCAGATGTGATTAGCTGATCACGTTACTCTCTGTGTCCTATACACTTCCCTTTGTGAGTCCACTTGTGCTTGTTCTACTTCTAATAGTTAGACAATCAAATACTTCATATCATCATATACTCCTATCCATAGAAACTAGGCTAGCATTCATTCATCATTATACTTTACATGTGAAATTAAGCACACACTTTATCTTTACTTAGCTTGTTTGAGTGACACATGACTTTCTTGAACTGGCATCTTCTTTCCTTTCTTACTTTAATCCCATTCTCTGTTAGAGTCTAAGCATGTAGGATGCTTAGTTCTCTTGAACTTTGCTCTGATACCAGCTTGTGAGGCCCCGATCCCGGTTCCTTTCGATACAAAACATTTGATATTTTCTTTAAAACATAACATAAAACATCATATTTAAAACATCATTTCTTCTGTCTTCAGATGCCAGCCGTTCAATCCATACCATGTGCCATCCTCATGCCAACTCATTAAACATATTTATCTACGTGCATACTAAAAGTCAGCTACGCTGAGTGAGTTCTACTTAATCATGCAACATAAAATAAATTCTTATACTTTCACCTATACATATCCGAAGATAAATATTCATACTTAAACCAAACTTCATTCCCGACACTTTATAATTATCCGTAAGAGGACCATTGCATAATATCTATTACAAGAACATTACTATCATTCATAGAACTAGCAACCTATATCATCCATATAAGGATCTATATAAACTATCCATAAAAGGATCCCTAGATATTGTCCATAGAAGGGACCCTATATACTTTACATAAAAGGACCACTATACTTTATCCATAGAAAGAACTCTATACCCGATCCATAGAAGGAACCATATACATTGTCCATAGAAGGAAAACATACTCAATTCTATAATATCCATATAAGGAACGCTAATAAGGTTCATAGTCTTTATTTACACTATCACATATCGAGTCTAGGTCCCATAGTAGTTTAGAGGGATTTGCCATCCTAACTTATTATGCTGGACGTAGATCTCACATACCATTCATCTACCTGCTTACACATACCTCACATATACGATAATTCGTCGTAGTATATGAACACTCTAGGCGTTCTTCACATCATTTTATCTAACTACCATACTCCCTGATGATACGTGCAATATCCGAAGATCGTTCACGCACCGACAAGCACTCACTCATAACATTCATACTATCACATAATTCATCATAGCATACACTTACCATTTAAGGTAAGTGTATTAACGTTCACATTGAGTATGCACACAGCCCCGAAAACATAACAAGGAAGTGGGGCTAGAAACTCACCTGGACTCTATTACGTTCTCCATTAATTGTACTCTCTTTAACTGTGCTCGGCTAACTGTACATTTATTACATGTATCAATGCTTGTTCTAATCACATATTTCAGGTTTCACCAGAAATTGTTAAGTCTGATCTATTCTAATAGCATTGTATTTGAATACTTTGTATTCGAACGATATTAGAATACATTTGTGTTAGAATACATTTGTATTCTAATGACACGTAATTTGAATACATTTGTATTCTAATGGCATGTGATAAGAATACATTTGTGTTAGCATTCAACTTGTATTAGAATACCTTTGTATTCGAATGGTATATGATTAGAATACATTTGTATTCTAATGATCACATTGTATTTTAATGATCACATTTTATTCTAATGATCATATTGTATTCTAGTTATCATATTGTATTATAATGATCACATTGTATTCTAATGATCACATTGTATACTAATTATCACATTGTATTCAAATGAGTCCATTGTAATTGAATGAGTCATTGTAATTGAATGAGTCATTGTAATTGAATGATTCATTGTAATTGAATGACTTAGTGTAATCGAATCAAGCATTTTATGCGAGTTTATCAATGTATGCGATCATGGCCATTGTATTCGAGTTTCCATATTGTATTCGAATATACCCCTTGTATGCGAAAAGCCAGATTATATTCGAATTACCTATTGCATTCGAAAATCTACATTGTATGCGAAAATCCAGATTGTATTCGAAGTTAACCTATGTAATCGAATATAAGCGTGTATTCGAATCTATGGGTTGTATTTGAATGAGCTGCACCAGTTTGGTTCTTTTATCGCCATTAACATTATGTTTCATGACTTTAACACCCTATTATGGTTTGGTATGAACCCATAAACCTTCCTGTTTCCATTTTTGACCAAGACTTAACCCGCTTAACCCTAAAGTTTGAACTTTTAAGACATAAAACGTCCATCGGCTAGATTTAGGGTTTCTTTATGAGCCGTATATAACCACGAGTTCATTAAGTCCATTTTAAACATCAAGTTTGTAACTTTATGGTTCCTTTAGACCTGATCTACTCTAAGTTTAAGTTTCACGGCAAACCGTTCATAAAAACATAACCTTTAAATATAATGAACGTACCATTACACGTTTTTAGGTTACGGTTTAGCTTGGTTTTGAACTACAATCATGTATTTTTTTTGTATAGTTAAGATTTATGTTGAGTAACGTTTTGGTTAGACTGACGCATATCAAAAGACCTGACATGATCAAGACAAATGAGAAATAATATAGAAGAGTCGAAGTATTATAGAAGATGGAATTTACAGCTTGGAGCATGTAATATCGAAATCCATAGGGATTTTGGTTTGCATGGGTCAGCAATACAGAAATCATGTTGATTTCTGTTTGGGCTTAGTTGGGTTTGGTCATTGGGCCTCTTGTAAATGCTAACTATATAAAGCATGTTTAATCATTTTAGTTTTAGTAGTTGTTGAGCAGAACTAGTGATCCCTCTCATACTTTCATAGTCACCATCAAGAGAGCAATACCATTTTGGGTAATCTCATGTACAGACGATTTATTAATATAATCGTGTGCATTTGGAGTATAATGGTATTTATCATATGTCGGTCCCGAATAATTACTCAAACTCACAATAAATGTCACAACCCACACAATAAATGTGTCGACAAGAAGGATGGTTACATTGCTATTTTTGAAAAGATTAACTGTTCATAAACGGCGGAAACAGAAACAAACAGAATTGTTGCTTATGGATCTTAAATGTAACAAACACAAACAATCACTCAAAAGATTTCCATTTATATGAATGATTAATACAGATGTAAAATCAATTAGGGTTTCTTTCTTGGAAAGTTTATCCGTACGATCCTAGGACAACCGTCACACTCAATCAAGAATATTCGATTAGGTTGATAAGTTTAAAGGCTAAAGTTAGTAGTAGGCGTGCCCTAAATTATTCTATTTATAGGACCGTCACCACCTGACAGTTGTCCTGTCTTCTTGAAACCCTAATGATAGGTACATAATCAATTTACATATTAAGAATTATACTAAGTGTAAAAACAGGTCTTCCGGGTAGACTTTGTATTAGTTGTCTTCTCCGAGTAGGCATTGTGCCTTTTGTATTTTATGAGTAAACCTGGTAACCTTGAAGTGTGCTGGAGAACAGTTCTCCGGGTAGACTTTACTTAGAGTATTTTCTAAAGAAAATACTCACCTAGCAGACTTCAATCTTCTTGACCATATCAAACTTTGCCCGATATAATCTAACGAGCAAACTTGTTCTTCAGAAATCCTTTCAACTCTTTGTTAACGAATAACTTATTAGCAAAACAAACTGTGCTGGTAACACTGTAGCTTGCTTGGAGTTGAACCTTGCCCGAAGAAGTCCTTAGGATTGTTCTTTATCAACTTCCATCAAGCATGCTCGGACCATTGTTTTATAAAAAATACCTTGCTAGATATTCCAAATTCTTGGCTTCAAAAGCTTGGTTAGCTAGGAGCCTACTCGGAAGTAAACCTTTCTTGGCTAAGAACAACCTTGCTAGACATAGTGAACCCTGCTCGGATTGACACTAAAGAAGACTTCTAGAAGATAACCCTGCCCAAACGGCATAATACCTTGCTAGGATAAGTTAAACCTGCTCAGGAATCCAAGTGTGCTTGGTTTCCATGCTTATCCTTTTCTGGGGTGTGTTGAGAAGATTCCAATCTTCTTAAGTCATATGAAGTCAAATATATTTGACTCAACAATCTCCCCTAGATTGGAACACCTCAGCTGTCCCAAAACACCTCTAAGATTACTTACACTTAGTCAAAATACAAATCAAATCAAAATCAAATTACATAACAAAAGTCAAAATATTACATATTCAAATTCTATCCGTAGACATTACAAAGCAAACCCTATTCTAAGAATCTTCATCTTCTCGCATTATGGGCTGCTTGTCTTCTACCAATGATCACTGCACCTGCTCTTTGCTTGAAGATTGACAAGATTTTATAATGAGGGTGGTTTTCAGGAATTTTTCATCTCCAAAATTTCCCTCAAATCTTCATTACTTCTGAATGTCAGATCTTCATCATTCTTGATAATTCCCAGTATGAGTCCTTCTGAGTTACGGAGAATGTAATGGCCTACATTTTCTTTGTATTCTATCTCAGTAATTCGACCATTCTTCTAAACTTCATAGTTTGGACGAGTCATTCTCCTTCCCATACTTATGCAGGTGTTTAAGTTGGATAGTGGGTTTTTGTTTCCAACCTTTGAAAGAAAGCTAAACTCAGCATTTCTTATACTTCTCATGTGACTGGCTCTTCTTGCTTTTTCATGATTTGTCAGCTCCCACTTCCTTCTCTAGTCCAATAGGGGAAATCTCTTTTTAGCTTCATCTCTCAGGTATTTAGACAGTTCATTTTTTTGTCTCATGGCCATCTTGTTTCTATCATGATAATCATATAGGTCAAGATTGGCCAAGATCTCAAGCTGTTCTCTTTTGTACTCAGCAAAATCATCTTTGAAGATAATTTCCCTCAACAGTCTGCTCTGCATAATCACTTTCAGTGTATTCGATACAGAGTCATAGTAGAGTCTTTTAGGCAGATCTATATCAGATTGGGGCCTTTCCACACTTTGTGTTCCAGCTCTACTTGACTCACCCCTAGCTGTTGAAGGGTATCTCCTTGAGGCAGAGGGCATTGTTGGAATTAACTTCATAGGCTTAGTAGGCCCTTTGACTTTAAATTTCTTTTTGTACATCCCTTCAATCTACACAGCAGGCAATTTAACCAGTTCAGCTAGGTTTTCACCAGCATCTCTATGTAATCTACCAATCATATCCAAAATCTTTTAATCCCTCAACTGTCCAACAGGTACAAATCTTCCTCCAATAAAACTCCTTGGATTCACACCTTCTAATAGCACTTTTCCCATTCAGCCTTCTGCATATAGAATAATTGTTTCAGTTGAGCTTTACCCAATGCATCAAAGGAATTTTCACGCATCCCTTTTTGCTTCACCATCACATCTTTCAAAATTTGAATCATCTCCTCATTCTCCTATGGATCTGTGGGTTCATCTAGTTCTGGTTCTGGCTTTACTTCCACTAGGATATGAGTTTCTTGTGTTTCAACCCTTTTCGATTATTTTTCAGCTTTCTTTTTCTATCTCAGTGTCATAATTCTCCCTTTCTTAGCAGGTGGCTCAGGTTGATCTTCCCTTGATTGTCTAACAGAGGGTTCATGTTAATCTCTCTTTGATTTATCTTTCTTTTGTAGTCCGTTATAGCGAGATTCAACAACAGTTTTAGACAAGCTGTTCACCAATTCTAGTGCCATACCTCTATCAATCAAATATCCACACTTCCCATCAAATTAATTTCTCATAGCTTCAATCTTCTCAGCCAAAACTGCTTCTCTTGCAAATTTTTCTTTCTCTTCTTTCTCAACATCTTCTCTTGTGGTATTGTAAGCTTTTTCAAGATCTTCAAATTTGAAATGAGTTAGGTGTTTCTCAGAGAAATTGTGTTTTCTTAGATATTCTCTGAACTTTAGACTATCCGTGTTCTTCTTTTCCATCATTCTCTTTATAGTACCCTCTCTCTGTCCAGTTTTCTTTGTAACTCTTCATTTGTTAGTGAGGCAAGATCTTCAAATTTGAATCCATGATTGATTAGGTTTATAACCAAAGGATTTTTCCTTTTAGCCTCATTCAAGCTTTGTTGAATATTTTCCCTTTGTTCTTCTGTCATTTCTACTTGTGGGGATACAATATCAACCTTCTCAGCTATATTATCTTGGTTATCATCATCATTGACATCTTCAGTTGTATCTTCATTTTCTGTTGACTCACTGATAGCATCAATCTTTTCATCATCAGGATTTGGTAAGTCCTGAGGCCAAACAATCTGAATTGGAACAGGCCTTAGAGGGCTTTCTTGTTCTTCAGGGGTTTCAAAAAGTATTTATTCTTGTCATCCCATTTCCCTTCTTAGAAGACTGTTCTTTCCCATCCTGTTCACTAGCCTTTCTTTTTCTCTTATAAATCTTTGCAAATCTGTTGACTTTTTCTGCAAACTCCTCATACAACTTGGAGAGTTTTTCTTTCATTTGATCAATTGTTTCACCAGTTTCTCTCTCAGGTTCCTTTTGCGGTTCCTTTTCAGGTTGATTCTTTGGTTGAGTGAACATACTCACAACTATAAACTTCTTCAGTTCTTTTCAAATTTATCAATGTTTCATTTACCTCCTGATCTTCAACTCCTTCTTCATCATCAAAAGTTTTTGCAATGTTGGTTTGCACAATAAGTGTTTCCTACTCTGCCAGCTCTTCTATAGTCAGGGTTCGGGCAATATATTCCATCTCCCTTGTTTCGTTTAAAACTTGCTCAAGTCTTCTGGCAGCAGCAACACTTTCATCCTCTTCTTCCTCATCAACATTTGCCTTAATAGGCTCATCTTCCTGATCAGCAATAGCTTTCCCTATGGCTAATCTTCTTTTCTTATCACTTTCTGTTTATGAGGGAAACTCATCAATATCTTTCTCCAAATTGTCCATCTCCTCATCATGCTCAAATCTCTTGGAACTCTCTTCATTTACTTCTGGTTCTGTAAGTACAAGTTCCTTAGTAGCAGCTCCTTCATCCATCACAACATCAGTCTGCACATCAGTGGCAGTCATAGCATCTATCACAACATTAGTTGGTACATCTGTTGTAGCCACTTGATCAGTATTCAAATTCTCCACATCATCCTCCATGTCTCTGTCCTTACTTAATGAATCATCATTATAATCTCTTTCAATAGTATTCAAAACTTCATAGTTCACATCATAGTTTTGTTCAACATCCTCAGATCTATCACCTTCATAATCATTATCAAAAATCAATCTTCCTCCTATGTCTTCCTCATCATCACTATCACCATAGGCACTCAAAATTTTTTTCAAACCATTATCAGCTACAACTTCACTTACCACATCCACCATCTCCTGATCATCAGCACCAGCTGCCACATTAAATGGAATATTCTCCCCCTGTTTTGGGGCAGCTGAGGTCTTCTCAACCTCCTGCTCCAGGGTTTGAATTCTTGAGAGTGTTTGGGCTAACTGTGCTTTTAAGTCATCATTCTCCTCTCTTAACTCAACATTTTCTCTTCTCAAATCAATGTTCTGACAAATCAACTCAAAATTTCTCTGTAACACAAATGTATTAGAGGGGAGGGTGTCAGGTAGTGAAAAAGTAGAAGGTTCAGGTAAAGGGTCGGTTTTTGGAAGGATTGGATCAGTGGGAGCTTTAGGGTCATCAAAAATGTTTTCAGTTGTGAAAGCTAATGGTTGGTATGAGGTTTGGGACTGTGTTGGAGATAGGATTGGTGTGAATGGGAAGGTTTATAAGTTTGTGGGAAAGGATTCTGGAATGTATGGTTCATGAGTAGGCTGGGTTTCAGGTGGGGTTTTTGTTAGGTTTTGAGGTGGGCTTAGGTTTAAGGTTTCATATGGTGTTTGAGGTGGGGATTGAGTTAGTGTAGGTGGTGTGTGAGGTGGGGAATGGGTTATGGTTTGTAGTGGTGAGTGAGGTGGTGTGGCTATGGGTGTGGTTGGTGTTGTTGGGATTGGTTGGTTCTCCCTCTGATTTTGTACATTATCAATTAAAGATCCTCTAGCTCCTCCTTCATTACCATCTCCTGCATCTCCATCATCATCGCTTTCATCACTTTCATCATCATCCAACTCATTCTCCTCCTCCTCTGAGCTTAAATCAGGTACATGCATAATTTTAGCATCATGGTCCACCAACCATGGCAAAATGTCAAGTTCGACATTAGGATTGAATCTGCTTGTGCTACCCAGAGTTGCAATCCTTTTATAGGTATTCGGATTTTGTAAGACATGTGTTGTACCAATCGTATGCAAACCTTCCAACTCCCGACTAAATATAATTTGAAGAAATCGAGGATAGGCTAGAAATCTTTTATCTTCATTCTTCTTCAACATGTCCACCATGCCCTCAAAGATCATTTTAGAAAAATTGAATGGTAGGACATAGACTATAGCAATTGTGGCGTTTGCCAACTCACGGCTCATAAGAGTCCAAGATCCTTTTCTCGGGGAAAATCCCTGGATCAAATGATGAATCAAAAATCTGTATAAGTTAGGGAACATGCCCTTTTGAAATTGACCTTCATGCACTGTCCCTTGATATCCCATTGTATGCACAAATATTCTTAGCAGATGAGCAGTGTTGAAGTTGATTGGATTGTGGTCGTCATCATGCAACTGCAAGCATCTTCTGATTAAACGCTCAGTGATGTGAATCTCTTGCCTTGCCACGTTAGCCTCAATCCGCCTATCGTTTACATCATCATACAATCTAGCTGAGCGCCAAAAATCTAGTGAATGATTTCTATAAATGACTGGGCACTCTGTCAAGGCAAAACGAATGTTTGATCTTATAAGCCACCTTATCATCAGAGCCACCTCCTCATTATCAGGAGTAATTTGCAACGAGGCACACATGTTGTGCTTGTGCTCAAATGGATATCTCGAATTTTCTTGATTAGCCATACCTGAAAACACAATCAAACATATTCAAAGCAGAAATAAGTCCTAAAGTTCATATCTTTAACCATTATCAAGTTAAAATTCGAAGAAGATAAGAAGGAAATTTCATTAAGAACCTGATCTTCGACAAATTTATAACCTACACACATAACATAGAGTTAGTAAATTTGCATAATCAAAGCCCATTATGACTTAATCGTTGTCGGAAAACACTTAATTGAAGCTTACCGAGTTGGAATAAGTGGGCTGGTAAATTAGGGTTAGGGATTTGAGATTATTGCGATAAGTCGGTTGAGTTTCTGAAACCTTAGAGCAAGAGAGTGGAAGGTGAGAGAGAAAGTGGGAAAAATTTCTCTATCTCCCTCTTATACACCTTTTTGAAAGTGGATTTTAAATGCATTTTGTCGTGTAGTTAGTTAATAGCTGTCAGACAGTAGTATTAACCATTTAAAATATTCTCATTTAGAACCTTGCTCGATAAAGTTCATTTACCAAACCTTGCTCGGAAAAGTTCATTTTAGTATTTACAAGGCTTGCTAGGAACCTTCCACCTTTTCAAAGCTTGCTCGTTTAAATATTAAAAATAGATCTAAGTAAAATGAAGAAAGCTTACCCGAAATACAAGATTACTCGAGAACTGAATCACAAGACAGATAATCAAGTATAAAATATCAAGTAGGCAACCTTGCTAGGAATCAATTAAGATACCCAATTAAATTTCTCAGATATACTTCTAATTACAAACCTTACTCGAACAGCTCAACCTCACAAACTCTACCCGTAAATGTAAAATAGTTCACAAATATTTAGTCGAGTATAATTTGATGTGAAGTATGCACGAAAAACTTCAAGAATACAAAGTGTGCTAGATAGGGATTCTAAACACAAAGTGTACTCGGAAAGTCAAGTTTTGAAATCACCAAGTATATATTAAGGGAACATTTGAAAATTTCAAAGTGTGCCGGAAACATAAAGTGTGTCCGGCAAACTAGGTTTGCCCGAAAACACTTGTAATTTCAAAGATTTATAATCACAAGTAACACATAGCTTGCTAGAAGTGAGTTTAAAAAGTAAAATAAACACCTAAGTGTGCTATAAGGTCCAAAAACCACTAAAGCATGCTAGAAGATCACATCTAAACATAAAGCTTGCTAGACTGACTTAAACAACCTATAAAACAGTTAAGTTTGCTAGAAAGTTTAGAAATCAACAAAGCTTTCTAGTGAACAGTGTGATCAATCATATCAATTAGTTTGCTAGAAACAGATGTACTTTCAAACAAATCATTAAAGTATGCTCGAAACTCCTAACTATATAAAAAGCTTGCTAGTAAACATCATATTCAAACATAAACAAATATCAAGCTTGCTCGGAAAGTTAAATTTCAAGTAAAATAGTGAACTCTACCCGAAAAATGTTAAATACTACTTCAAAGCATGCTCGAAATTGATAAACTTAGATAAAAACATCTAAGTATGCTCGGAAAGGTTATAAAACATCAAACCTTACCCGAAAATACATATTCAACCTTTTTGAAGGTAAAATGCAACACTTTTTGACTTAAACATACATCAACTATATTTATCAAGAAAAATCATTGTTTAAGAGCAAATGGTGCATTAATAGATCAAATTTCAGTCATGTTTCTTTTCACAGTTTCTTTCTTTTACTGAAACGATCTCAAGTATGGGATCATATTGACTATTCTCAATACTTCATTCTCATCATTATTATGACAACATAGACAGGTTAACAACAGGCTTAGACTTAGCATGAATTTCATTTCCTTGGTGATATGATTAAGTTTCAATTAATATGCATAATACTAAATGGATAACACATATTGTTTTCTGAAGCTCCATATCTATTCTCAAGGCTTATTTGGCTTTCTCCAGATCACCCCGAATTGACTCCGACCCCCAGATATATGGTCAAAATTTTTAATGACAGAACATTTAAAGTCTTAGATTTTTCTTTTCAAATTTACAAACATATGTGAGGTTGAACGTTGGACTTACAGGCCACACAAGTCGGACTTACAGGCCTTTCATTCGGAATGTTTAAAGGACTTATATGATTGCCTCCACCCCTGTTTGCATTTTCTTTATAAAAAATTTGTGAACACTTATCAACTTTTGATTGAGTGAATATTTAAAAATATTGTAGTTCACATTTGTTTATTGTCATTCTCATTTAAGATATTTCATTTTGGTGACCAAATACCAACGGGCTCGTGTATGACTGGATAATCACTTTTCTGCCTATCATTTGGAAAGATGTTTCTTGGAACATGCATAGACAACAATGTAACTCCACATTAAGTTTAGAAAAATTCTTTATGTTTATATCACTTTACATTTTACACATCATGGGAAAGAAACCATACATGTCAATGACTGTACTAAGTGTCTTTTTAGCGTATTAAATCCATATGATTGGCTAAGTAGTCAATGTACTAACATTTCCCAGTTAAATAAAGTTTAATATTCAGTCACCCCAATATCTATTATCTGACAGGTAAATGGCTATCCTGTTTTACCACACGTGGTTAACAGGATCAAACATATATGTAAATAAATGTCCTTTCAAATCAGAGTTATTGACATAATTTTAAGTGAAGGAATAGGAAACAAGTTACAATTGACCCAAATGCTTTCAGTCTTCAGGTTAATATCCTTTCAATCTGAAAACAGATGATAGGACCAAACATATACAGGTATATGCCTTCCAACTTGAGCAAATGACATAATTTTAAGCAAAAGTAACTCTTTGAGACTTTTCATAGAAAATTTCCTTTTAAGCTTTACAAAGCTTTGAACTGAATAATCTTATCATGTCTCTTCACCATTAAACAACTTGCTCTATTTTACCAAAATTTTTTTGAACAAAAGCTCCTTTAAACTTCTTCAATTTGAGAATATCTTTTTACACAAACACACATTTTTGACACAATCACAAGTGTAACATATTCAAACCATCAATGACATCATTAAAACAGGTAGACTTCACATAATACATAGTCTAACAGATCCTAACAATGTCACATTTGATAAAACACATAATTAGGATATCAGACAAGCACAAATTATCTAGTTAAATCAAGCACTTATCTAGATATCAAACACATACACTGATCATTATCCAAAGCATCAAAAATACCTAGGATTTACATTTGATGAATTAAGCACAAATCAGTGAACAGTTAACAAAATCACATTCAAACATAACAATTTGTAGATCCTCTACTAAAATAGTCAATTAGCACATAGAGGCACACAAATCAAACAAACATTCATCAAGACTTTGAAAGGATAATCAGTTTGCACAGTCAAGCACACATCATTAATCAGACTTCATTAGAGTTGATCATGCCCGGGGCTTTTAGAAGAAAGTTAAACCTGGTTCTATCAAGTGGTTTTGTGAATAGGTCAGCCAAATTATCACTTGCATCAACTCTCTTTACCTCAATTAAACCTTTTTCACTACAATCTCTTATAAAATGATATCTGATTTCAATGTGCTTAGTCTTGAAAAGTTGCACATGATTGTTAACAATAAAAGATGCAGCAGTGTTAACAATGTAAATAGAAGTGAGTAAGAAATTCAGACCATAATCCAGCATCTGATTTTGAATCTAGAGGACTTGTGCACAGCAGGCAGATGCAGCAATATACTCAGCTTCAGCAGTTGAGATTGACACTGTAGTCTGTTTCTTGCATTGGCAGGACACCAATCTGTCACTCAAAAATTGACAACCTCCAGAAGTAGACTTCCTACTTTTATTGCACCCATCATAGTCATTATCTGTGTAGGCAGTCAGATCAAAGGACTGGTTCTTAGGATACCAAATTCCTAGATCTGGTATTCCCTTTAAATATCTAAAGATTCTCTTTACTGCATTCATGTGAGAACCTTAGGACTTGACTGGAATCTATCACAAACCCACAAAACAAACATGATATCTGGCCTTGAAGCAGTCAGATACATCAGAGATCCAATCTTTGCTCTGTATTCATGTTCATCTACTGGCTCCCCCTTTTCATCTTCTACCATCTTTTCTTTTGTATCCATAGAAGTTGAAGCAGTTTTCAAGTCCTTACACTTGAATTTGTCTAGTATGTCCAACACATACTAAGACTGGTAGATGAAAATCCCATCAGTCTTCTGTTGAACTTGCAATCCAATAAAGAAGTTCATTTCTCCCATTGAGCTCATACTATACTTGGATTTCATCACCTCTTCAAACTCCATACACATCAGTTCATTGGGTCTTGTCAATGGCTCCCCTTTGGAAACCATGTTCAAGCAAATGATTTGACAACTCATCATACCAAGCTCTTGGAGCTTGATGTAGTCCATACAATGCTTTGTTTAACTTATACACCCTATTAGGATAATCAGGGTCCTCAAATCCTGGTGGCTGAGTCACATACACTTCCTCTTCTATCTTTCCATTTAGGAATGCAGATTTGACATCCAGTTGGAATACCCTTATATTCTTTGAGGCAGCATAAGCTAAGAAAATTCTTATGGCTTCAAGTCTTGCAACAGGTGCAAAGACTTCCTTAAAATCAATCTCTTCTTTTCTTGTAGGCATCCAAGTGCAACAAGTCTTGCTTTGTTTTAATCATAATAACTCTTTCATCCCTTTTATTCCTGAACACCCATTTGGTTCCAATTGCATATCTGTTTCTTGGCTTGTCCACAATTCCCAAACTTGCAGATCTATGAATTGAGCCAACTTCTCTTGCATTGCTTCTACCCAACTGTTGTCCTTCAATGCTTGAACAATGTTCTTGGGTTCTATTTGGGATAGAAAGCAGGAGTAAAAACAAATGTTTGCAGATTCAGATGTACTTCTAGTTACTCTTTCATAAATGTTACCAATAATGTTTTCAGGTGGGTGATTCTTTTCAACATAAGAGGATTGAACGACAACACATCAGTAGTTATTTCAGAATCAATATTTGTGTCATTGAGATTAGGTTCATCAATTGTGACATTCGTCAATTTCGGGTCTAGAATAGTATTCGCCTTGTAAACTTTTATCTTGTAAACCGACCCGTTTTGTAAACCAACTCTTTGGAAATAACAAAAATGATGGATTATATGATACAATATTGTTTTACACTTGTTGGGTCTATAAAACATCCTTTTCGGTCTTTGAAACACGTAAAAATTACTTACAACGAACTACAAGGGTCAAATCTGCCATTTTTGGAAAATCGAAAATCCTGGTAACCAACCCCAACGTGCTACGCATTGGGGATACCACTCCTTGGTCCCGTATCGCGACAAGGGTACCATCTATGAACTTATTGTGAGATGAAAACCGAACCAAACCGAACATTTGTTAAAAAGACTTGTTGTTGACTTTTTATTTGTAGAACTTAAATATTTTCATTTGTACATTATTATACAAAGTCTATGATATATGGGTATGTGGAATCCATCTATGAACTTATTGTGAGATGGAAACCGAACCGATCCGATTTTTACTCGCTTAAGACACACAAGTGTGTTTTTAGCTATCTAGACTTGTATATTTCTTTAAAAATAGTTTACAAACTGATTTTAATTATTTTCTAAAGTACTTGGAAATGTTGGATCCAACTTGGTATCATAACATAGTTTGGACCGACAAAAACCAAACACTCGCTTAACGTACTTTGTTGGTTCTAAAACAATAGATCTACATACTTGGTTAAGTATTATTATATTTTAATGAGTTATCTCATAACAATTAATATTTTGGAAAGTTGACTTTGGGTTTAATCATTTTTCAAGACCCGAACCAACAACCCGAACACTCGTTAAAGACCCGTTTTAGTATCTTTAGCCCAATGGAACATGCATTTTAGCATTTTTCCCACCTTATTACTTAACATTGGTTAAGTAAATATTAAGGTTAAATACTTTAACCCGGTTTCGAGCAAACTTACATTTTAAAGGGTTATTATTATAAATTCTTAAATAGTTACATTTTAAACCTTGAACTTTAATTGTTTACTCGCTGCAACAATTATTTTATTTAAAAATATTCAAGACAACCGTTCTAAATCCTAGACTTTCTTTTATATTAGGCTTCATACGTTAAACCCGTCGTTCTTGCAAATCTTCAAATTACCAACCTTTCAAGTTTATTACTTGAATGTGAGTACATTCATCCCCCGTTTTCTATCTTATATTTTGGGGGTGACATTTCATACTTATTCAAATTAAATGCTTTATACTTGTGTCTTAAACCACAAACGTTATTGTATACTTTAATTAAATAAATGCTCGATTTGGTGTTCTATGCTTACATGATTATATGCTTATGTGTTTACCAATGTTGGAGGGTTTAATCATAAATCCGTGAATTATATGGTATTCTCTTATATCACGGTGCCGTTAATGTATTCTTATTAACGACCTCATGAAATCCAAATCTATTTGGTATTCTCTTATAACGGTGCCGCTAATGTATTCTTATTAGTGACCTCATATTATCCAAATTATTGTTATTTATTTGTTGTTTTGTATACAAGATCGTGGCTTTTCTTATTATATACATATTGTTCAAATCTATGAATTTTCTCACCGACCTTTGTCTTGGTATACTTTATTTTATGAAATGTTGTAGGTTTGCATCTAGGTTGATTATGGAGCTTGTGGAGAAGAACGTCACAAATACCTTTTGGATATTAGCAAAATGTACAATATATAATTTGCTATGTTTTGTTGTATTTGTATTATGAATATTCGTTATGTGACAATTTCGATGTTGTGAAATGAAATGAGTTTATTAAATATCGTCGCTTTAAATAGTGTCATGTGCTTATGGGCAATCGTTACACCTCGGCATGTTCCGCCGCCTTTGGTCAGTGTGTGAAAGATTGGTATCAGAGCCATGCCAATAAGATAGGTGGTTAGATGTAACGACCTAGAATTGTTATGCTTAGGGTCCTATACGTGTGCTTATACGTGTTTACTCTATTTTTAATTGTTCATATCGCATGTTATTTATAACTTGTTTAAAATTCACCAATATCCTAAATGTTCACATACACACACTTACATAATATTTCCAAGGTATCCTTACCTTAAAACACAAAAAGTAGTTTTCATTGTGTTTTATGGATTACAAGATAAAATTGGATCCCGTTGTTTCAAATCCCTTAAAGGTTGTGTTTATATTGGGTTTGTAGCCAGCATAGAAAACGAGACATTATAAAATGACCATTTGACAAAAATACTTGAGTCTTAAACCACAAACGTTATTATATACTTTACTTAAATAAATGCTCAATTTGGTGTTCTGTGCTTACATGATTGTATGCTTATGTGTTTACCGCTTTTTGAGGGTTGAATCATAAATCCGTGAACTATATGGAATTCTCTTATAGCACGGTGCCGCTAATGTATTTTTATTAACGACTTCATGAAAACCGAATCTATTTGGTATTCTCTTATAGACGGTGCCGCTATTGTATTCTTATTAGCGACCTCATATTATCCAAATTATTGTTATTTGTTTGTTGTTTTCTATACAAGATTGTGGCTTTTCTTAATATATACATATTGTTCAAATATATGAATTTGCTCACCAACCTTTGTGTTGATAAACTTTATTTTATGAAATGTTGCAGGTTTGCATCTAGGTTGATTATGGAGCTTGTGGAGAAAAACGTCACAAATACCTTTAGGATATTAGCAAAATGAACAATATATTATTTGCTATGTTTTGTTGTATTTGTATTATAAATATTCGTTATGTGAAATGAAATGACTTTATTAAATATTGTCGCTTTAAATAATGTCATGTGCTTACGGGTAATCGTTACAACTCGGCATGTTCCGCCGCCTTTGGTCGGGGTGTGACATCAATGGTCAAATCAGTTTTTGCATCATGAAACACTTGTGCTTCTTCATTGTTCATCTGAGAGGTTGATGCACCATTGTTTCCAACATTCAATATTTGAAACAAATCTTCAAATCTTTCATTTCTTCTTGCTTCTTTTTTGTTATCAGGATTTGATTCATTCAGCACAGCATTATCCTGATTTTCTTGATTATCTGGATTTGCTTGTACATTGTTCTGTTCTTGAACTTGATATGGAATAGGTACAGTTTCAATAGTGAAAGGATGTTTAATGAAATTATATTCTTTCCCTTTCTCTGCAACATTTGACCACAGCTTTTCCAAATCAAGATTCTTTGAGGATTCTTCAGTAATCACACTTGTCTTATACTTAGCTTCATGAAAGTCCTCAGGATAAACCTTGAATGACTCGATTAGCTT
Organism: Bidens hawaiensis; assembly: GCF_021521415.1. Classification (NCBI taxonomy): domain Eukaryota; kingdom Viridiplantae; phylum Streptophyta; class Magnoliopsida; order Asterales; family Asteraceae; genus Bidens; species Bidens hawaiensis. The sequence goes on from NW_027494033.1 coordinate 102,879, forward strand.
TTCAAGATTAAACAGCCACGCAGTGCCATCAACCGTATTGAATTGATTCTCATTAAACACAATATCAGATGATTCTATCACAACCAAATGATCTTTCACATACACTCTGTAGGATTTTGATTGTGTAGAGTAACCAACAAAGAAACAATCCAAGGATTTAGCTTGAAACTTGTTGAGATAGTCCTTGGTGTTCAACAATGAACATTTGCATCCAAATGGCTTGAGAAACTTGATGTAGGGTTTTCTTTTAAACAAAATTTTCATGTCCCCAATTGTTGGTAAATCGTTAACAAATTAGGTCATAACTCACACAATAAAGTGTTGACAAGAGAGTTAATGACGGGCTGCTATATTTAGAAAGAAAATCGTTTGATAAAGGCGGAATCAATAACAAACGACTTAGTTGCTGAGCAATCAAACAAAATTATCTAACACACAAGATTCACCCAAAAGATTTCCATTTATATAAAGTTAATCATACAAATGATAATCTATCTAGAGTTTCTTGATGGGAAAGTTTGTCCGTACAATTCTAAGAACGGCTGTCACTTGACAAATATTCTTTTTAATATCGTATTCAGCCGCTCTCTGTTTAGAGGTGTGCCCTAAATAATCCTTTTATAGGCCTGACACCTCTAGACAGCTGTCATTCCTTCTAGAAACCCTAAATATAATATACATATTCAAATTACATATTCAGAATTATCCTAAGTTTAAAACAAGTCTTCCGGGTAGGCTTTGTAGAAGTAAACTTCTCCGAGTAGACTTTGTGGTCTGCCTTCCTTGTTAGACTTGGTAACCTTGAAGTATGCCCGGGAACAGTTTTTCGAGTATGGGTATGATTTACTTGGAGTACTTTCCAAAGAAAAGTACTCACCAAGAAGACTTCAATCTTCTTGATTATATCAGACTTTGCCCGACATAATCCAACGAGCAACCTTGTTCTTCAATGATCCTATCAACTCCTTGCTTAGAATAAGCTTATTAGAAAAGTGTGCTTGGGATCACTGTACCTTGCTTAAGTTGAACCCTGCCCGATGTTACTTGAGATATTTCATTAAACATCACGCTTACTCGGACCACTATATTATTAAAGAATACCTTGCCCGATCTTCCAATCACTTGGCTTCATGAGCTTAGTTAGCCAAGAGCTTACTCTGAAGTAAACCTTACTAGGCTATGAAGAACAAACCTTCTTGATATAGAGAACCTTGCCCGGGTATACATTAACTAGTGAACCCTGCCCGGTTAAACACTAAAGTGTGAACCCTGCCCGGATATCCCGTAAAGAAGACTTCAAGAAGATAACCTTGCCCGATAGGCAAAATATCATGCCCGGCTAAGGAAAACCTTGCTCGGATGTCTTAGGTGTGCCCAGTTCCATACTTATCAATATCTGAGAAGGTTGAGAAGATTCCAATCTTCCTTGTGATTAGTTTTGGGTCAAATCTTGACTCAACAATCTCCCCCCCTAGATTGGAACACCTCAGCTATCCCAAAACACCTCTATGGTTAATTACACAAGATTAAAATACACATCAAATCAAAGTCAAATTACTTATTTAAATAACATAAACAAATGATTACATATTCAAAAGCTGTCCGAAGACATTACAAAATAAAGCCTATTCTAAAGATCATTGTCTTCTTCATGCATTGTAGTGGGCTTGCCTTCGATTTGCAATGACACTTCCTGCCCTTTGTCTAAAGATATCAAGGACTTGGTAATGAGTGTGACTTTCAGGAATGACCATGTCCCTGATATCCATCAGATCTTCGTTGTGCAAATAAGTCAAGTCTTCATCTCTTCTGATTATCCCCGATATACTCCCATCGGAGTTTCTTAGCACATAATGGCCATCATCTTCTTTATATTCAATTTCAGTTATGATGCCATTCTTCTGAACTGTGTAATTGGGGCGTGTCATTCTTCTTTCTAGGCTTATGAAGATATTCATGTTTGACATAGGATTCCTATCTCTGACATTCATCTTGTAGTACAGTTCAGCACTGTCCATGTTCTTCAACTTTGTTGTCCTTCTTGCTTTGTGAAGTTGAATTGTTCTCCAGCTTCTATTTTCTTTTAGGAATTGGAATCCCTTGTCAGCTTCATCTTTTAAAAACTTAGAGAGACCATTCTGCTGTCTTCCAGCCATCTTATTTCTGTCTCGATAATCATACAGAGTAAGTGTGGCCATTCTTTCCAGTTGTTCTTGAGTGTATTCAGCAAAATTACTTCTCACAACTATGTCTCTCAGCTTTCTGCTTTCAATAATCACTTTCAGAGATTCAGAGACAGAATTATAGTAGAGATCTCTGGGAAGATCCACATTGGATTGTGGTCTTGCTGTTTTTTGGGGTTCAGCTCTACTTGATTCACCTCTGCTTGATGAGGCATGCAATCTTGAAGCAGAGGGCCTAGTTGGGATAGACTTCTTAGGTTTGCTAGGCCCTAACTTGAATGTTTTGATGTAAATCGATTCTACCATTTCAGGAGGAAGGTTGACAAGATCATCAAGGTTTTGTCCTGCTTCTTTATTGAGAATAATCATCATTTTCTCTATCCCAGGATTGTTTGACAATCCTGCAGGTACAAACCTTCCATCAACAAAGCTTCTTGGGTTCTCACCCTCCCTCGGAACCTTTTCCCATTCAGCCTTTTGTATGTAGAAAAGTTCTTTCAAATCCTCATTTTCTAAGGCATCAAAAGTGGCTTCATCCATTCCCCTCTGGTTTATCATTACACCCGTCAATATCTTAATCATTTCTTCATTTTCCCAAGGGATTATAGGTTCATCTTCTGGTTCAGGCTTTAATTCCTCTAGGATTGGGGTTTCAACAGCAGTTGCCTCTATTGATTTTTCCTTTTTCAGCCTCTTGTTTATTCCTCAAAGTTGTTAATTTTCTCTTCTTCTTGGCAGGCTCAGGCTGTTTTTCTTTTTCTTCCTTCTGAATTTTTCTTTTCAAATATTGGTACTCTTTTTCAACTAATTCTTGGGTCATTGGTTCCACAACATTTAGTGTTCTGCCATGTTTTATCAAAAATTTGCACTTTCCCCATATTTGCTATAGATCTTTTCAAGTCATTCCTTTTCATTAGCAATTTTCAGCTTGGCCTTTTCAAATTCCAACTCCTTCTCCGTATCTTTGGTTTTATTGTAGAGATCACTGAGTTGCTCAAAGTTATAGTTGTTCAAATCTGTTTCAGAGGGGTTGTACATTCTCAGATACTCTTTAAATCTTTCCATTTCCTTTTCTTGCTTTGACCCCTTTTGTTTATCACTAGATGGTTTAGTTTGCAATCGTACAATATGAGGTCGTACACATGTTTGCAATCGACCTCATATTATCCAAATTATTGTTATTTATTTGTTGTTTTGTATACAAGATCGTGGCTTTTCTTATTATATACATATTGTTCAAATCTATGAATTTTCTCACCGACCTTTGTCTTGGTATACTTTATTTTATGAAATGTTGTAGGTTTGCATCTAGGTTGATTATGGAGCTTGTGGAGAAGAACGTCACAAATACCTTTTGGATATTAGCAAAATGTACAATATATAATTTGCTATGTTTTGTTGTATTTGTATTATGAATATTCGTTATGTGACAATTTCGATGTTGTGAAATGAAATGAGTTTATTAAATATCGTCGCTTTAAATAGTGTCATGTGCTTATGGGCAATCGTTACACCTCGGCATGTTCCGCCGCCTTTGGTCAGTGTGTGACAGATTGGTATCAGAGCCATGACAATAAGATAGGTGGTTAGATGTAACGACCTAGAATTGTTATGCTTAGGGTCCTATACGTGTGCTTATACGTGTTTACTCTATTTTTAATTGTTCATATCGCATGTTATTTATAACTTGTTTAAAATTCACCAATATCCTAAATGTTCACATACACACACTTACATAATATTTCCAAGGTATCCTTACCTTAAAACACAAAAAGTAGTTTTCATTGTGTTTTATGGATTACAAGATAAAATTGGATCCCGTTGTTTCAAATCCCTTAAAGGTTGTGTTTATATTGGGTTTGTAGCCAGCATAGAAAACGAGACATTATAAAATGACAATTTGACAAAAATACTTGAGTCTTAAACCACAAACGTTATTGTATACTTTACTTAAATAAATGCTCAATTTGGTGTTCTGTGCTTACATGATTGTATGCTTATGTGTTTACCGATTTTGGAGGGTTGAATCATAAATCCGTGAACTATATGGAATTCTCTTATAGCACGGTGCCGTTAATGTATTTTTATTAACGACCTCATGAAAACCGAATCTATTTGGTATTCTCTTATACACGGTGCCACTATTGGTATTCTCTTATAGACGGTGCCGCTATTGTATTCTTATTAGCGACCTCATATTATCCAAACTAAAATGGAAACAAAAGGATATTGGTGATAAACAAAAGGATATTGCGGTGGTTCGTACACATGTTTAGACTCCAATATGTTGTTTTATCTAATAATTTAGTGTTGGAATATCAAGTCATGGTGGTTCATGCACGATTTTTCCGACTCTATAAATCTTAAAATCTAAAATTTTCAAGCTTTAACCATCTCAAAATCTTTTATATTTGTTTTCGGTTTTGTTATTTATAAACAAAGTTTTATTTATTTTATCTAACACTAACATATTCTCCATACTAACTCTAGGATTCACAATCACAAAAAAATTTGAAATCTTATTTTATACACCCTCGTATTCATTTCTTTTTACCCAAAACCTATCCCATTTTCTTTATAATCTTTTAGCATGCCTCAAGTTAGCTGTCATCCACGCAAGAACTCCAACCGAAGTATGGCTGCTTTCGTCGTCAAGCAAATGGCCGCGGTGATTCCCGAACTTATAACCCGAATCCAAGCTACCCAACCCGCACCCGTTGTTGCACTTGTTGAACCCAAACCCGCATCTTACTTTTACAAGCAATTTACTAGTTCCAACCCGTTCGAGTTCCTTGAAACCAATTGTGCGACTACCTTGTTGCAATGGTTCGAATCGACCGAGAGTGTGTTCAAACACAGCGAATGCTCCGTCGCGAAAAAGACAAATTTCACGTCAAACATGTTTAGACAAACCTCTCTAACATGGTGGGTTAGTGTTATGCACCTCCAAGGTTCGGAAACGGCTATGGCTCTTCCATGGTCTGATCTAAAGGCACTCATGATGAAGAAATTTTGTCAAAAACAAGAGCTCCAAAAGCTTGAGGAAGAATTTTGGCACCTAAAACAAGAAAGTGGTGATAACGCCGCTTACTCACTCTGCTTCCATGAGTTGAGCATCCTTGTTCCTCATTTGGTTACCCCAACCAAACGTGAAATTGATAAATACATTGGGGTTTACCGATGCAAATGCGTGACTCCGTCATGAGTAGCAAACCCGTGAATCTTGAGGATGCCATCACTTTAGACGATGCGCTATCAGAAAATAATGTGAAGGCGGGTACTCTAACCCTCAAGAAACCGAGTGAGAAAGCCAAGTTTGAGCCAACATCTCAAGCCAAGTTTGAACCCGCACCACAAGCCATAAACTACTCTAACTCTTCCCGACACAACAACAACAACAAGAAACCCAAGACTAATTACCGAAACTTTTCCGTCACTCAACCCCAACCTCAACAACAAACCCAAGCTCCCCAAACCCGAAGACCCTACATCGGTACCATCCCACTTTGCAATAATTGCCAACGTCACCATCCGTCACATTTTCCATGTCGCCAATGCACCATTTGTAACCGTTTTGGTCATCTCAATACCTCATGTCGATCCGCATAACCAACCCAAGCCAACCAACCTAGAACCACTCCCCAAAATGCCCAAAACTGTTATGCACCCTACCCACCAAACCAACCCCAACCACCCCGAGCTTGTTTCAATTGTGGAGATCCAAACCATTTCCGCAACAATTGCCCTCGCCTCACTTTTTCTAACCAAAACATGACCGTACCCTACTACCAAATCCAAGCTTATCAAGTCCAAACCTATCAACCCCAACTTCCCCAAATCAATGCACCACTCATCCAACCCGTCCAAGCAATCCAAGCACCTCCTCCTCCTCCGCAAAAAGCACCTCAAGTCAACCATGGCAATCAAGGGTGAGCTTTCATGATGAATGCGAATCAAGCTCAAGTGGCAAACGATGTCGTGAACGATATGTTTTTGGTGAACCATCATATGGCTTCTATTTTATTTGATTCTGGTGCCGATAGAAGTTTTATTTCTTTGAAATTTGAGTCGAAACTTGCTATGCCTCGAACTAAGCTTTCCCGACCCTTCTCCGTTGAAGTCGCCAATGGCAATTCCATTACCATCAACTCCGTCGTCCGCAATTGTACTCTCATCCTTGCTAATCATAAATTCTCCATCGATCTCATCCGCTGCAAATGGGAAGTTTCGACGTCATAGTAGGCATGGATTGGTTATCTTTGCATCGTGCCGAAGTCGTTTGTTTCGATAAATTCATTCGTATTCCGCTAGTCAACGGTAAAATTCTTAAGGTCTTTGGAAACGCAACTTCTAGAAGACTTAATCTTATGTCGTTCTCCTAATCGCAACAGTACTTACGCCAACAGTACATTCTGTTTCTAGCTCTCTCGGTGACAAAAGACAAAAAAGAAAGAAAAACCCAAAATAGTTCCAACGTTCGTGATTTCCCCGATGTCTTTGCCGACGATGTCACCGGCCTTCCAACCTTTCATCCGATTGAATTCCGAATTGATCTTGTGCCTGACGCGATGCCCATGGCCAAGGCTCCTTACCGTTTAGCCCCGTCGGAAATGCAAGAACTATCAAACCAACTCGAAGAACTTTCCAATAAAGGTTTCATTCGTCCTAGCTCTTCTCCTTGGGGAGCTCCCGTACTCTTCGTGAAAAAGAAGGATGGTTCGTTTCGTATGTGCATCGATTACCGAGAACTTAAAAAACTCACCATCAAAAGTCGATATCCCTTGCCACGTATCAACGACCTATTCGACCAACTTCAAGGCGCAACTTGTTTCTCCAAAATCGATCTTCGATCGGGTTATCATCAATTGCGTGTTCGCGAAGAAGACATTCCTAAAACCGCTTTTCGTACTCGATATGGACATTTCGAATTTTTGGTCATGAACCACGTTTTCAAACCATTCCTTGATAAATTTGTTATTGTCTTTATTGATGATATCGTTATCTTTTCTAAATCCAAATCCGAACATGAACATCATTTGCGTTCCATTCTCGAGCTCCTGAGAAACAAAAAACTCTATGCCAAATTCTCCAAATGTGAATTTTGGCTCGAGGAAGTTCAATTTTTGGGACATATCGTAAACGACAAAGGTATTCATGTTGATCCCGCTAAAATTGTGGCCGTTAAGGATTTGAAAACTCCAACGACTCCCTCGGAAATTCGATCCTTCCTTGGTTTGGCCGGGTATTATCGACATTTCATTTGAAACTTTTCTAAGATTTCCTTGCCTCTTACCTCCCTCACTCATAAAAGGAAACCATTCGAATGGGGTTCAAAGCAAGAGGAAGCTTTTTGTGCTCTCAAGGACATGCTTTGAAATGCTCCTATTCTAACCCTTCACGATGGAAACGACGATTTCGTTGTATTTTGCGATGCCTCTCATCAAGGTCTCGGTTGTGTTATCATGCAACGAGGTCAAGTCATCGCTTACGCATCAAGGCAACATAAGGTCAACAAGAAGAACTACACTAATCACGATCTCGAACTTGGTGCCTCGTTTTCGCTCTCAAAATCTGGAGACATTACCTTTATGGTACGAAATGTGTGGTTTTTACCGATCATAAAAGCCTTCGTCATATTTTGACCAAAACGATCTCAACATGAGACAACGACGATGGGCCGAATTACTTTGTGATTACGATTTCGAGATTCGCTACCATCCTGGTAAAGCACATGTTGTCGCCGATTCCCTAAGTCACAAGATTAATGTTAAATCCGTCCTGCTTTTAAGCGTTGTTGTTCAAACTGACCTCCAAATTCGTATCTTCCAAGCTTAACATGCTTCCATTGAAGAAGGTAACATGTACGAAGAAATGTCATGTGGGGCCGAACATCAACTTGAAACTAAACCCGATGGTCTTTTTTACTTTCTCAATCGTTTGTGGGTTCCTAATCGCGTTGACCTTCGTACTTGTATTCTCGACGAAGCTCACAATTCGCGGATTCCGTTCATCCCGGTGCGGATAAGATGTATTTTGATCTTCGTGCTACCTTTTGGTTGCCGGGTATGAAAAAGGACGTAGCGTTGTTTGTATTTAAATGTCTTACTTGCACAAAAGTCAAAGCCGAACATCAAAGACCATTTGGTCTAATCGAGCAACCACCGATTCCCATTTGAAAATGGAAAAAAAATTGCTATGGACTTAATCACTAAATTAACCAATACCCAAAAAGGCAACGATTGTATTTGGGTGTTCATCGATCGTCTAACCAAATCTCCTCATTTCATTCCGATCCGCGAGAAGTATTCTGTCGAGAAGCTTACTCAAATCTATGTTCCGGAAATTGTGTGCCGACACGGTTTACCATTGACTATCATTTCTAATCGCGATACTCGTTTTACCTCCCATTTTTGGTGATCTCTTCAAGAAATTTGGGAAATCATCTCGATCTTAGCACCGCTTATCATCCTCAAACGGACGGTCAATCAAAACCTACAATTCAAACACTTGAGGATATGCTACGAGCGTGTGTTCTTGATTTCGGTGGGAATTGGGATTCTCACATTTCGTTCATCGAGTTTTCATATAACAATAGCTATCATTTTATCATTGATATGACTCCTTTTCAAGCTCTTTACGTTCATAAATGTCGATCTCCGATTAGTTGGAACGAAATCGGTGAAGCTCAATTCACGGGACCCGAAATGGTCCAAGAAGCTACCGACGTGATCGATCAAATCCGTAAAACTCTCCGAGCCGCTAGAAGTCGTCTAAAGAGTTACACCAACAAACGGTGAAAATCGAACGAATTTAATGTTGACGATCTTGTCCTTCTAAAAGTATCTCCTTGGAAGGGGCTAGTCCGTTTTGGAAAGAAGGGTAAGCTAGATCCTCGTTTCGTTGGTCCTTTCAAAATCCTTGAACGTGTTGGGAAGGTGTAACATTCGTTATTTTTGAAACCCGTAACCCGACCCGTTTAGTTTTTTCTTTTAATCTATTTAAATTTTAAAAGATATTTGTTTTATTATAAATATATGTTACTTTTATTAAGTTTATCTACATTTAAAACATATCCAAAACTGAGGGGCCAATTCTGTCAAATTCCCAAACTCCCCTCTTGTCTTCCTTCATTTTCACGTACCTGCAGCCCCCCCACCCCATTCACGATTTTGACAAAAGTCAAAACCCATCTAATCAGCCGATAATCGAGGGATTGATGATATTTCTGGTTCTCTAATTAACACGTAATCAATCTATATGGTAAGAGCGACTAATTAACAGCTAATTGACGTCTAATGATTCGAATATTCATTGAGAACGAACCGCGGACCAATTGACTCATAAAACCCTATATAAACTCGTTTATTTTTCAATTAAACTCGTCCGCAGCTCACTCACGCTATCGCCAACCTTTACCCCATAACCAATTTGATTATCGTCACCTGTTGATATCTCGTTCAATCATCTCTTTCAGCCGGACATGTTCTGATCTGTTTAACCCCCTTTTGATCATCTTTCAAGGTAATGGAATATATGGTTTATATCGCGATTATGTGTTGTACAAAAGCCCTAAGGCTAGTTTGATTAACATTAACAGATTTGGGGCAATTGAATCTGTTAGGGTTCTTAATCAATCTGTTAATTTTGTTGTCTGTTTATATTAATTTAGTTTTGGTTTATGTTTCAAGTTGTTGGTTAGCCCAGCTGGTTAGAAACTTGTGTTGTAGGGTGGAGGACCCGGGTTCGATCCTCTGCAACACCAGTTTTTCTTTTTCTTTTTTTATTTTCTTTGTTTTAGTTAAATTTTATTATTTTAAGATATAGATATAATAAAAACTAATAGTTTTACACTTGTTTTAATGAACCGAACCCCCTTTAAACTCTTAAAGGGATTTTTCTTTGTAATTATATATCATTAATAAATTTTTATCGTATCGATTTAAGAAAAATACCCAGTATATATATATATATATATATATATATATATATTTGAAAAGAGATAATTAAACTAAAAAAGAGTTTTACTTGTCTATACGGCTCGATTATAAACCGTCAAAAAAAACTCCATTAATAAATATAATCTAATCTTATTATTGAAATATTTTAGACTAATCATTTACGCGTTTATTTTTAACTCTTGTAAAATATAAAATATAGTTATCAATCCCCAAATCCGTTATAAACCCTTGTCATCGAGTCTTGTTCGGTTTATCGTTAGATCATTCATTTTTGTACCTTTAAAAATTAGGACATAACATCGAGACTTCTCGTGGAACTAACTAACGTGTTCGATTTAACCGCCTACCTGTTACCACCGTTATGTTATCGTCTATCAAATCCAAGGTGAGTTTACATATCCCCCTTTTTTCCATCTTTTATATTTTGAGGGTAGCATGTATACTTTATTTTACTTATTTTTATTTCACATCTATTCAAAGCACAATTCAATATATGTTTATGTGTGATCATTGCATGCTCTATGATAATGTTCTATGTGCTTAATTGTTTATTTTATGTTTGGTGGTTGGTATCTCATCCTCTTCTATCCTCATCTATTATGATCATACATTTACCCAAGTACGTTGATTTCGTATCAGTAAGAACGGGTCCACATCTATTTAGTTGTTTACATTTTCATAAAAATTGCAATACTCATCATTTACATATGAATTGTGATTTATCTATATAAAACTAAAACTCATGTATTCTCACCAACATTTGTGTTGACAAACTCTATTTTTATACATGCTACAGGTACAAGTAATTTACATTGATCAATATTGAAGATATTAGTTTTTACCTTAGGATATTTATCCAAACAATAAATATGATGTAATTGTTTTGATTATTATAACTGTGTACTTGTTTTGATATTAATGAATTAAATAATTATTGTCACTTTAATTAGTGTCTTTTGAGCTACTATCCAATCAATACGTTACGCCCCGACATGTTCCACCTTTGGTCGGGGTGTGACAGAAGGTAGCTTATCGACTCGAACTACCACAAGAACTTGCTGGTGTTCATCCGACATCTCATGTTTCGAACCTTAAAAAGTGCTTAGCCGAGGCTAATCTCCATATACCTCTTGACGAAGTGCATGTCGATGAGTCGATGATTATGGTTGAACGACCCGTTGAGATCATGGATCGCAACGAGAAGAAAACCAAGCGTAGTCGTATTCGTTTAGTCAAAGTTCGATGGGAATCACAGCGCGGTGCAGAATTCACTTCGGAACGAGAAGACGCAATGAAGGAGAAGTATCCACATTTGTTTGCATCGTCGTTTTCGTCTTAATTTCGGGACAAAATTTTCTAAAGTAGTAGGTACTGTGATATTCGTCAATTTCGGGTCTAGAATAGTATTCGCTTTGTAAACTTTTATCATGTAAACCGACCTGTTTTGTAAACCAACACTTTGGAAATAATTAAAATTATGGATGTTATGTTACAATATTGTTTTACACTTGTTGGGTCTTGAAAACATCCTTTTCGGTCTTTGAAACGTGTAAAAATAACTTAAAACGAACTACAGGGGTCAAATATGCCATTTTGGGAAACTTGAAAAGCCTGGTAACCAACCCCATCGCGCTACATGATGGGGATACCACCCCTTGGTCGCGTATCACGACGAGGGGACCTGCAGCAGCTGCATATTTTGTTGTTTTGTGTTAGTTTTTTACCCTTATCTCATGCAAACTCTTGATATAAACACCCATATTTGACCCAACTCCTTCCCCTATATATACACCACTATTCTCATCCATAATTCCCTGATACATCTCTCATTTCTCTCTCAAAACATCAAAGATTCAAAAGTTGTTTATTAGTTGTTCTTGAGTGTTTGACTTCTAAAAGTCAAACTGAGTTAAATCTTTCATTCTAATTTGTTTATCTAACCTTATTAATACTTGTTTATGGTGGCACAACATATATAAAATATAATACCCCTTGTAACCTTTGGTAGTTACTTCTCCGGCTCCGGTTGGTGAGGTTTCGGACCTCGTAAGGCAAGGCTTCATGGAGAACTTCATGGAGAACTTCGTGTTCTTGATATATATATATATATATATATATATATATATATATATACTTATCTAAATTTATTATTTCTTACTAACTATGCTTAACTTCTGCTCATTTTAGTTTGTTAGTCACATATACATGTCTTGGGTATGTGGAAACCATCTATGAACTTATTGTGAGATGGAAACCGAACCAAACCGAGCATTTGTTAAAAAGACTTGTTGTTGACTTTTTATTTGTAGAACTTAAATATTTTCATTTGTACATTAATATACAAAGTCTATGATATATGGGTATGTGGAATCCATCTATGAACTTATTGTGAGATGGAAACCGATCCGATTTTTACTCGCTTAAGACACACAAGTGTGTTTTTAGCTATCTAGACTTGTATATTTCTTTAAAAATAGTTTACAAACTGATTTTAATTATTTTCTAAAGTACTTGGAAATGTTGGATCCAAGTTGGTCTCATAACATAGTTTGGACCGACAAAACCGAACACTCGCTTAACGTAGTTTTTTGGTTCTAAAACAATAGATCTACATACTTGGTTAAGTATTATTATATTTTAATGAGTTATCTCATAACAATTAATATTTTGGAAAGTTGACTTTCGGTTTGACCATTTGTCAAGACCTGAACCAACAACCCGAACACTCGTTAAAGACCCGTTTTATTATCTTTAGCCCAATGGAACTTGAATTTTAGTATTTTTCCCACCTTATTACTTAATATTGGTTAAGTAAATATTAAGGTTAGATACTTTAACCCGGTTTCGAACAAACTTACATTTTAAAGGGTTATTATTATAAATTCTTAAATAGTTACTTTTTAAACCTTGAACTTTAATTGTCTACTCTTTGCAACAATTAATTTATTTAAAAATCTTCAAGACAACCTTTCTAAATCCAAGACTTTCTTTTATTTTAGCTTCATACGTTAATCCCTTCGCTCTGGCAAATCTTCAATTTACCAACCTTTGAAGTTTATTACTTGAACTTGAGTACATTCATCCCCCGTTTTCTATCTTTTATTTTGGGGGTGACATTTCATACTTATTCAAATTAAATGCTTTATACTTGAGTCTTAAACCACAAACGTTATTGTATACTTTACTTAAATAAATGCTCGATTTGGTGTTCTATGTTTACATGATTATATGCTTATGTGTTTACCGATTTTGGAGGGTTGAATCATAAATCCCTGAACTATATGGTATTCTCTTAAAGGACGGTGCCGTTAATGTATTCTTATTAACGACCTCATGAAACCCAAATCTGTCAAGTCCCTGATTGTTGGTAGATCGTTAACAAATTTGGTCATAACTCACACAATTAAGTGTTGACAAGAGAGTTAATGACGGGTTGCTATATTTAGTAAGAAAACCATTTGATAAAGGCAGAATCAATAACAAACGATTTAGTTGCTGAACAGTTAATCAAAGATAACTAACACATCAGATTCACTCAAAAGATTTCCATTTATATAATATCAAATCATAAAAACGATAATCTATCTAGGGTTTCTTGATGTAAAGTTGTATCCGTACAATTCTAAGAATGGTTGTGTGTCACAAAATATTCTCTCTTAAATTCGTATACAGCCGCTCTCCTAGAGGTGTGCCCTAAATATTCATTTTATAGGCCTGACTCCTCTGGACAGCTGTCATTCCTTCTAGAAACCCTAAATATAACGTACATATTCATATTACATATCCAAAATTATCCTATGTGTAAAACAAGTCTTCCGGGTAGGCTTTGTAGAAGAAAACTTCTCCGAGTAGACTTTGTGCTCTGCCTTCCTTGTTAGACTCGGTAACCTTGAAGTGTGCCTAGGAATAGTTTTCCGGGTAGACTTTACTTGGAAGGAAGATAATCACCAAGAAGACTTCAATCTTCTTGATTATATCAGACTTTGCCCGACATAATCCAACGAGCAACCTTGTTCTTCAATGGTCCCAACAACTCCTTGCTTGGAATAAGCTTATTAGCAAAGTGTGCTTGGGAGCGCTGTACCTTGCTTGAGTTGAACCCTACCCGATGTTACTTGAGATATTTTATTAAACATCAAGCTTACTCGGACCACTGTATTATTAAAGAATACCTTGCCCGATCTTCCAGTCACTTGACTTCATGAGCTTGGTTAGCCAAGAGTTAACTCTGACATAAACCTTACTCGGATATGAAGAACAAACCCGCTTGATATAGTGAACCCTGCCCGGGTAAACACTAAAGAAGACTTCAAGAAGAAAACCTTGCCCGATAGGCAAAATATCATGCCCGGCTGAGTAAAACCTTGCTCGGATGTCTCAGGTGTGCCCGGTTCCATACTTAACAATATTTCAGGAGGTTGAGAAGATTCTAGTCTTCCTTGTAGTTAGGTTGTTGGGTCAAATCTGGACTCAACAATCTCCCCATAGATTGGAACACCTCAGCTGTCCCAAAACACCTCTATGGTTACTTACATATAGGTAAACTACACATCAAATCAAAAGTAACTTTTACATATTCAAAAACATAAACAAATTACATAATCAAAGAGTGTCCGAAGACATTACAAAATAAAGCCTATTCTAAAGATCATTGTATTATTCTTCTTGCATCGTAGTAGGCTTGTCTTTGATTCACAATCAATGTTGCTGCCCTTTGCCTAAAGATATCAAGGACTTGGTAATGAATGTGGCCTTCAGGAATGACCAAATCCCTAATATCTCTTAGATCTTCAAAGTGAAAGTAGGTCAGATCTTCATCTCTTCTAATTATGCCCAAAATGAGCCCTTCTGAGTTTCGAAGAACAAAGTGATTTGTATTTTCTTTGTATTCAATCTCTGTAAGGATTCCATTCTTCTCCACAGTGTAATTTGGTCTTGTCATTCTTCTTTCAAGTCTTATGTAGGTATTCATGTTTGACAGAGGATTCTTGTCCTTGGCATTCATCTGATAATACAGTTTAGCTTGGGCTATCTTTTTCAACTTGGCAGTTCTTCTTGTCTCTCTTGCTTTATTACCCTCCAGCTTTTCTTCTCTTTTAAGAATTTGAATCCCATGTCAGCTTCATCCTTCAAGAACTTGGAAAGATCATTCTGTTGTCTTCCTTCCAACCTGCTTGTATCATGATAATCATAAAGATCAAGTGTGGCCATTTTCTCCAACTGTTCTTGAGTATACTCAGCAAAATATTCTTTCATAATAACCTATCTCAATTGTTTGCTTTCCATTATCACTTTCAGAGTCTGAGAGACTGAGTCAAAGTAGAGTCTTCTTGGTAGATCCACATTTGATTGTGGTTCTACTGTTCTTTGGGGTCCAGCTCTACTAGATTCACCTCTACCTTCTTGTTGGTGTCTTCTTGAGATTGGAGGCCTGAATGGAATAGACTTCATATGTTTGCTAGGCCTTGACACATTGAAAACATTCATGTAAGTGGATTCAACCATCTCAACTGGATATTGGACAAATTCTGCATAGTTTAGACCTGCTTCATCCACAAGTTTCATAATCATGTTGACTATCCTTGGATTGTCCATTAGCCCTGCAGGCACACATCTTCCATTAACAAAGCTTCTAGGGTTCTCACCCTCCAACAGTACTTTTTCCCATTCTGCCTTTCGTATGTTGAAAAGTTCTTTCAAGTCTTCCTTCTCTAAGGCATTAAAAGTGGCTTCATCCATACCCCTCTGGTTCATCATTATACCCCTCAATATCTTAATCATTTCTTCATTTCCCAAGGAATTATAGGTTCATCAGCAGGTTCAATTTTTGGTTCCTCTAGGATTGGGGGTTTTCATCAACAACATTTGCCTCTATTGATTTTTCTTTTTCAACCTCTTCTTTCTTCCTCAAAGTTATTAATTTTCTCTTCTTTTTGGGAGGCTCAGCCTGTCTTTCTTGTTCTTCCTTCTGAATTTTTCTTCTTAAATATTGGTACTCTTTTTCAACTAATTCTTGGGTCATTGATTCCATAACATTTAGTGTTCTGCCATGTTCTATCAGAAAATTGCACTTTCCTCCATATTTGCTATAGATCTTTTCAAGTCTTTCGTTTTCAGTAGCAGTTTTCACCTTGACTTTCTCAAATTCCATCTCCTTTTCAGCATCTTTTGTTTTATTGTAGAGATCACTGAGTTGCTCAAAATTGTAATTATTCAAATATGTTTCAGAGTAGTTGTGCATTCTCAGATACTCTTTAAATCTTTCCATTTTTTTTCTTGCTTTGACCCCTTTTGTTTGTCATTGGATGGTATAGTTTGCAGCAACTCTTTCAATTTTTCTTTCCTTTTCATTTTGTTATAGAGTGTTTCAACTGCATCCTTTTCTAAGCAATCAATCATCCTGGGTGTCATCCACTCTCTCCCATAGATAACCACATTTTCATACAAATTTTTCTTTCAAAGATTCAAGCTTTTCAGTCTCTTCATATTCTTTAACAATTTTTTTCTTTTATCTCTTCTCTATTGTCTTCATAGGCTTCTCTCAACTTGTCAACCTTGAAGTGAGATAAATCTTTTTCAGAGTAACCATGTGTTCTTAAATAATCTCTGTATTTTTGTAAATCCCTGTTCTTCTGTTGTATTAACCTCTCAATTGTGTCCCTTTCCTTGTTCAGTCTTTTCTCCAATTCATCATCATTCAAATCAGCTAAGCTCTCAAAGCTTATGCCATAGCTTCTCAATTTCACAATCAAAGGATTTTTCCTTTTAGCATCCAAAAGACTTTGCCCAATGTTTGTCCTCTGTTCATCAGTCACTGTAACTTGTGGGGACATAACATTAGCAGTTTCAGCATCCTTTCCCAGATCATCATCATGATCATCAGAATCATCCTCTTCCTCAGTTGTTTCATTAACAACATCTATTTTTGGTTCATCAGGAGTTGGATATTCAGGGATTGGCACATATGGCACTCCTTGCACATGTTCATTAGACCTTAAGGTCTGCAAAGGTATTGCACTTATTGGACTTGCCTCATCAATAGGGGTTTTTACAAAATATTTATTCTGATCATCCCATTTCCCTTTCTTGGCAGACTCAGCTCTTTGAGCTGGTTTAAATGAGTCTGGTTTAACCTTTTTTCTTGAGTATTTCTTTCTATATTTGGGATCATCCACACATTCCGATTCATCTGGGTTTTGTCTAATATCATCTTCTATCTGTTGAGCCCATTTCTTTGCAGCCATGGAGGCAATAGATTCTCCAATTACATCTTCCACATTCAAGTCCATATTCACATTGGTTGGCTCAGCAGTTTCAATTGGTTCTTTTTCATGTTGACTTTGAGTTTGAAACTTGCTTACCACCAAGGACAAAGAGTTAGCTACTTCCTCAACTCTTTTCAGTTTGATCAAAGCTTCAATAACATCTTGATCATCAGCCTCTTCTTCAATTATCATTTTGGAAACATTGGCTTGACTGATCAAGGCTTACTGCTCTGCCAACTCCTAAGGAGTCAAGGTTTGGGCCAGTATTTCTTTGTCCCTTTTCTCTCTCATGATGTTTACAAATTGTCTTCTTGCAGCAGCAACAACTTCTTCATCTTCTTTAAATAAAAATTCTTTTTCAGGATTTGCATTAACAGGCTTTTCTTCAAACACCTTTGCCTTACCTTTCTCCAATCTCCTTGTTCATCTTCTTCAACATCAGATTGTTCAAAATCATCAATTTCCTTTACAAATGCTTCTAACTCTGGATCGTACTCTACTCTCTTGGAACATGCTTGTTGATCAGTTTCTGGTTCAGTGTGTGTAAGTTCCTCAATAGCAGCATTTTCATCAATAATTACATCAGTCAATTCTTCATTTATAACATTAGTCAATTCTTTAGTGGCCACATTCTCTTCATCATTCATCTTTTCAATTTCAGCATCAATGGCCTCTTCTCCTCTCACCTCCTCTTCATCCTCATCTCTCCATACAACATTCATCACTTCATCATTCACATCATAATTTTCTTCTCCCACATCAGATTTATCACCTTCATAATCAACATCCTCCATCTTCCTTTCTTCACTCTCCTCCTCATCATCATAAGCATTCATAATACTTGTCAATCCATCAACATTCACTTCTGCATCTTCCATAAGTACATCCTCATCAGCATCAATTGACATATTAACATTCCCCCCCTGTGTTGGGGCAGCTGAGGTCTTCTCAACCTCCTGCTCCATGGTTTGAATCTTCAACATTGCACAGGCCAATTTATCTAACAGGAGCACATTCTCCTTGGTTACCTCCTCATTCCTCTCCTTCAACCTCGCATTTTCCAACATTAGATCAAGGTTTCTTTGAAACAAAAATTTGTCAGCAGGAGGGGTTATTGGTGGTGAGGTAGAGAATATGTTTTCACTAGTGGATGGTAGTGGGTTGATGTTTGGTATTAGAGGGGTTTCAGTATGGGTGATGGTAAATGTGAGTGGTGTAGATGATTAAGGTGTGGTTTGAGTTGTGGTTTGAGTTAGGATATGGGTAGGCTGGGTTGTTATAATTGGTTGGGGAGGTGATTGACTATGGGTTGGGCTTGGAGAGAATGGTTCTTTTTGGATTGGGCTGTTTGTTGGTGGTGGGGATGTTGTGTTGATGTTTCAGGTTGGCTGTGGGTTAAGGTTTGTGTGGGGATTGTGTGGTTTGGTCTTGTGGTTGTGGTGATTGGTGTAGAATGGGTGGGGATGATTTTGGTGGTGATTGGTTTAGGATAGGTGGTGGTGATTGTGGTGCCAAAGGTGTGGATGGTGGAGTTGGGATCGATTGGTTCCCCCCCTGATCAGGTTCATCAACAATCATGGCTCCTCCAGCCCCTCCTTCATTTCCATCATCATCATCATTTTCATTATCCTCTCCTTCTTCTTCATCAACCTCCTCTGAGCTCAGCTCAGGTACTGGAATAATATCCAAGTCATGATTCAACAACCATGGCAAAATCTCAAACGGAATGTTTGGATTAAATCTGTTGGCACTTCCTGGATTTTTAATTCGTTTAAATGTGTTGGGTTTCTGCAGAGTATGTGTAATGCCTATGGTGGGTAAATAATGCAACTCCCTATTGAAAATTATCTTCAGAAACCTGAGATATTGCAAAAATCTATCCTTCTCATCCTTCTTCAGATTTCCTACCATTCCTTCGAAAATCATCTTTGAAAAGTTGAATGGTAGATCATAAATGATAGCAACAGTTGCATTTGCTAAGTCACGACTCATCAGAGTCCATGATCCCTTCCTCAGAGCAAATCCTTGAATCACATGATGGATCAGAAATCTATATATCATTAGGAACATACCCTTCTGAAATTGACCATCGTGTATTGTCCCCTGGTATCCCATTGTTTGTTCAAAAATTTTCAGCAGGTGATCATTATTAAAGTTGATATGATTGTGGTCCTCATCGTGTAACTGCAAGCATCTTCTGATCATTCGTTCCGTTATTCAAATTTCTTGTCTTGCTACTGTAGCTTCAATCCTTCGTCCATTTATGTAATCATACAGCCTTGCTGAGCGCCATAAATCAAGTGAGTGATTTCTATAAATGATTGGACACTCAGTGAAGGCAAAACTGACATTGGATCTTAACAACCACGTTATCATCATCGCCCTCCTCATTGTCAGGAGTAATTTGCAACATGGCGCACATATTGTGCTTCTGCTCAAAGGGATACTTAAGTTGATTATTATCTGCCATATCTGAAAACAAACACAATCAAACATATTCAAAGTGAAAATTAGTCATAAAGTTCATTACTTTTACCAATTTCAAGGTATAAAATTGAAGAAGAAAAAGAGAGAAAAATCATCAGGAACCTGTTCTTCGACAAGTTTATAACCTAAACATAAAAACAGAGTGTTAGCATATTAATATATAATCAGAGCCCATTAATGTCTAATCGTTGTCAGAAATCATATTATAATTGCTTACCGAGTCGGAATTAGAGGGCTGGTTACAATTAGGGTTTGTATTAAAACGAATGCGATAAGTCGGTTAGGCTGATTTTAGAGTATGTAGTGGAAGGAGAGAGAGAGTGGGAAAATAATATTGAAAAATATCTCTAACTCCCTGTTATATACCTTTTGAAAGTGGGTTTTAAATGCATTTGTCGTGTAGTGAATTATTAGCTGTCAAACATAATAATCTTATCCATTAAAAAATGTGACATCTAAATCTTACCCGATAAAATCAAAGTGTCAAACCTTGCCCGGAATTTTTCATTAAGAAATTGACAAAGTTTGCCCGGTAACTTCCACTTACAAACCTTGTTTGGTCAAGTTAAGTAATTTAAAGTCAAGTGATAATGAAGAAAGCTTACCCGAAATACCAGATTTCTTGAGAACTCAATCACAAGATAAATAATCAAGTATGAAATATCAAATAAGCATTCTAGCTAGGAATCAATTAAGATACCCATAAAAATTTCTCAAATATAAATTAAATTAAACGACTCAATCTAGCATAAAGCCTATCAAAATAAGAAACACATTCAATCAAGCATACTTTGATGAAAAGTGTGTCCGAGCAACCTTCATATGCAAAGTATAGTGTGCCCGAACAACCTTCTTATGTAAAGTATACCCGAATAACCTTCCTAGAGTATAAAGTGTGCCCGAAAAGATATCTAGCAGACAGTGTACCCGGAAAGTCAAATTTTGAAATTACAAAGTATATTGAGGGAACAATAGTGTACAAAGTCTGCCTGGAAACACTTTTAATTTCAAAGAAATCATAATCACAAATAACACATAGCATGCCCGGAATGAAATTAAACATAAAAACACCTAAGTGTACTATAGTCTAAAATTTCCAAAGCGTGCCCGTAAATCCTATGTTAGCACTAAACTTGCTAGGATAATCATACATAAATCAGGAGTGCCCGCTAAGTTAAGTTCTAAGTAAATTACTGAACTCTACCCGAAAAAGTTAAAATAATTCCAAGCCTGCCCGAAAATAAGAACCTTAGTACAAGGTGACTAAGCTTACTCGGAAAGGTTATAAAACATCAAACCTTACTTGAAAATACATATTCAACTGTTTTGTGCCCGGGAAGGTTTAAAAACATCACACCTTACCCGAAAAAAAACATATTCAGACCTTTTTGAGGCAAAATGCAACACTTTTTAACTTAAAATCACTTGGCATGACATTTGTTAAATATTTCATTAAAGATCATAGTTTTAAGAGCAAATGGTGCATTTAGATATCAAATTTCAGTTATGTTTCTCTTCAAAACGTTTATTTCTTTAACTGAAAAGATCTCAATAATGGGATCATATTGACTAAGTAGCTTTCTCAATACTTCATCTTCAGCATCATTATGACAACATAGACAGGTCTACAGCAGGTCTAGACTTAACATGAATTTCATCTCTTTGGTGATATGATTAAGTTTCAATTAAGTTGCAGAGAATTTAATGGATAACACATATTGTCTTCTGATGCTCCTTATCTATCCTCAAGGCTAATTTGGCTTTCTCCAGATCACCCCAATTTGAATTTGACCCCCTGGTTTTGGTTAAAACTTTTAATGACATAACTTATTTATTTGATATTTCTTTTCAAATTGACAAACATATTTGAGGTTGAACGTTGGACTTACAGTTTAGATAAACAGGCCTTTCATTCAGGATGTTTAAAGGAATTATTGACTGCCTCCACCCTTGTAGTTCTGTTATTAACCGAGTTTATATTTTATCAATAAAATCTTGTGAACATTTATCAACTTTTGGTTGACTAATTTATAATAAAGTAGTTCACATTTATTCTTTGTCATTCTTTAGAAGATGTTTCATTTTGGGTAACCAAAAACCAACAGGCTTGTGTGAACTAGATAATCACTTTTCTGCCTATCATTTGAAATGATTTATCTAGGAACATGCATAGACAACAATGTAACTCCACATAAATCTTAGTAGTTTCTTTAAGTTTATATCACCTTAGATTTTACACATCATGAGAAAACAACCATACATGTCAATGACTGTACTAAGAGTCCTTTTTAGCCTAATAAATCCATATGATTGGCTAAGTAGTCAATGTACTATCATTTCCCATTACAATTTAGTCTAATATTCAGTCCCCCCAATATCTCTTAATTGTCAGGTAAATGGCTAATCTGTTTGATCACAAGTGATTAACATGACCAAACATACATGTGAACATATGTCCTTTCGAAGTCAGATTTATTGACATAGTTTTAAGTGAAGGAATAGAAAACTAGTTATAATTGCCCCATATGCTTTCAGTTTTTCTGGTTAATGGCTATGCTTTAAATCTATACAGATTATAGGACCAAACATACATATATGTATGTCCTTCCAACTGTGCAAATGACATAATTTTCAGCAAAGATATCTACTTGAGACTTTTCATTAAAAAATCCTTCTTTTAAGCTTCTACAAAGCTTGAACTGAATAGTATTATCATATCTCCGCACCATTAACAACTTGCTCATGTTTTGATAAAAAATCTTGTGATTATGCAAAATTTATTGGAAAATTCATTTTGTCATTTAATTTGACATAAAAACACATTTTGACATAAACAGTTGTAACATATTCAAATCTTAATCATGAATAACATCATCAAAACAAGCTGACATTACAAACATTCATAGTTTAGCCTATGCTAATAATATCATATGATCAGATAAAACACATAAACAGAAATTTCATCATGACATCAGACAAGCAAATATCAAGTTTGACACTATAAAACATTACTTATCAAAACATCAAAGCAGTTAACTAACAAGCAATTATAAGCATCAATATAATCACTTAAAACACATATTAGTTAACACAAAACAAGTAACATATGCAAACATATTCAATCAACATTCAATGTGTGTGACTTTAAACGATATAATCAATTAGCATATAAAGACACACACTAAGCACATATCCTCAATCAGACCTCATCTGAGTTGATCATCCCCAGGGCTTTCAAGAGAAAGTTGAACCTGGTTATGTCAAGTGGCTTGGTGAATAGGTCAGCCAAGTTGTCACTTGTCTCAACTCTTTTCATATCAATCAAACATTTTTCATTGCAATCTCTAATGAAGTGATGTCTGATTTCAATATGCTTAGTCTTTGAATGTTGAACTGGATTTTTAACAGTAAAATATGCAGCAGTATTATCAATAAAAATAGGAGTGTTCAGAAAGTTCAAACCATAGTCCAGCATTTGGTTCTGAATCCAGAGAACTTGGGCACAACAAGCAGATGTAGCAATGTATTCAGCTTCTGCAGTTGATATGGACACAGTGGTCTGCTTCTTGCATTGCCATGACACCAGCCTGTCTCCCAGAAATTGACATCCACCTGAGGTTGACTTCCTACTCATGTTGCAGCCGTCATAGTCACTGTCTGTGTAGGCAACAAGGTCAAAATATTGGTTCTTTGGATACCAAATCCCTAAGTCTGGTTTTCCCTTCAAATATCTAAAATTTCTTTTGACAGCATTTATGTGGGAGACTTTTGGACTTGATTGGAATCTTGCAAAGACATACAAAGCATACATAA
This sequence comes from Bidens hawaiensis, assembly GCF_021521415.1. Taxonomy (NCBI): domain Eukaryota; kingdom Viridiplantae; phylum Streptophyta; class Magnoliopsida; order Asterales; family Asteraceae; genus Bidens; species Bidens hawaiensis. The sequence continues at coordinate 126,585 of NW_027494033.1, forward strand.
TGTCTGGTCTTGTAGCAGTTACGTACATCAGGGATCCAATTCTGGCTCTATATTCATGTTCATCCACAGGCTCCCCCTTTTCATCACCTATCATCTTTTCCTTTGTGTTCGTTGGAGTTGAAGCTGTTTTGAACTCTTTACATTTAAACTTATTCAAAATGTCCTGCACAAATTTAGTTTGGTAAATGAAAATTCCATAAGCTTTCTATTGAACTTGCGGTCCCAGAAAGAAGTTCATTTCTCCCATAGAGCTCATGCTGTATTTGGATTTCATCACCCCCTTCAAACTCCAAACACATTTGTTCATTGGTTGAACCAAAGATAATATCATCTACATAGACTTGTAACAGTAGCAAATCTGATCCCTTTCTCTTGTAGAAGAGAGTCTTGTCAATGGGTCCCCTGTTGAAACCATTTTTAAGAAGATGATTTGATAGCTTATCATACCATGCTCTAAGGGCCTGATGCAATCCAGATAGGGATTTATTTAGCTTATACACCTTGTTTGGATACATTGGATCCTCAAAACCTAGAGGTTGAGCAACATACACCTCTTCATCAATCTTTCCATTTAGGAATGCAGATTTGACATCAAGCTGGAATATCCTAATGTACTTTGAGGCAACATATGCAAGAAAAATCCTGATTGCCTTAAATCTTGCAACTGGTGCAAAGACTTCTTCAAAGTCTATTCCTTCTTCTTGAAGGCATCCCAGTGCCACAAGTCTAGCTTTATTCTTAATCACCAAACCCCTCTCATCCCTTTTGTTTCTAAAAACCCATTTTGTTCCAATTGCAAACTTGTTTCTTGGCCTATCAACAAGATCCCAAACTTGTTTCTCTGAACTGAGCCAACTCTTCCTGCATTGCTTCTACCCAACTGTTGTCCTTTAAAGCTTGAACAATATTCTTTGGTTGTATTTGGGATAGAAAGCAGGAGTACAAACAGATGTTTGCAGATTCAGAATGACTTCTTGTAACTCTTTCATGTATATCACCAATGATGTTTTCAGAAGTATGATTCTTTTCAACATAAGGGGTTTGAACTATCATATCTGCAGACATATTTGTGTTAAGATTTGATTCATTGAGTTCTGGTTCTTTAATGATCAATTCTGTTTCCGCATCATGAAACTCTGATGCTTCTTCATTGTACTGTCTTGAGGTAGATGCACCATTGTGTCCTATATTCATTCTTTCAAACAAATGTTGAAATCTTGCTGTAGTTACAACATCTTCTTCAGTTGTTTGGTTGCTTGGGTTTCCTTCATCCTGAACTTAATCAATATTCACTTCTTGATTGTCTAGATTGACATCTGTATGATCTTGTTCTAGACTTTGATTGTTCCCTAGATCATTGTCTTGAACTTGTTCAATAGTATCACATGAGGGACCTTTTTCCAATAATTTTCTAGATCCAAAGTCTTCTTCTCTTTCTCTACAATCACACTTATCTTGTAAAAAGAATCATCAAAGTCTTCTGGATAAATCTTGAAAGACCTTATCAATTTCTCAAGATCAAACAACCATGCTGCACCATCAACTGTGTTGAACTGATTTTCATTAGAGACAATGTCAGATGATTCAATTACACTTATATGATCTTTCATATATACTCTGTATGCTTTTGAGTGTGTAGAATAACCAACAAAGAAGCAATCCAAAGATTTTGTTTGAAATTTGTTCAAATAATCCCCGGTGTTTAGAAGAAAACACTTGCATCCAAAGGGCTTGAAAAACTTTATAAAAGGCTTTCTATTATAGAAAATTTCATATGGTGTCTTGTTATGCCTTTTGTTGACAAGTACCCTGTTCTGAACATAGCAGGCAGTATTAATGGCTTCAGCCCAAAATGTAACCAGTAGATTTGCATCTGCTAGCATGGTTCTTGCAGCTTCAATAAGTGTCCTGTTTCTTCTTTCTGCAACACCATTTTGTTCAGGAGTTCTAGGAGCTGAGAATTGCTGAAATATTCCCTTTTCTGTGCAAAATTATTCCATGACTCCATTTTTGAACTCTGTACCATTGTCACTTCTCATCGTTTTAACTTTCTTATTCAGTTTGTTCTCAATCATTGTCACACAACCCTTTATCAATTCTGCAGTCTCATCCTTTGTACTTCGGAAATAAACCCAAGTATATCTTGAGTAGTCAATAATGATCACAAGACAATATCATTTCTTTCCTATACTTGGCACACTCACAGGACCAAAAAGATCCACGTGAAGTAATTCAAGTACTTGATCAATTGTGGTGATGAGCTTTGTCTTATGAGAGGATTTGTGCTGCTTGCCTTTCTGGCATGAACTGCAATGATTATCCAGTTTGAACTCTCTTGTAGGTAAGCTAATGACATGATCACCCTTAACAAGTCTGTTCATGTTCTTCAGATTCACATGACATAGTTTCCTGTGCCACAGTTTTGACTCATTTTCAGTGGCTTTGGAAACAAAACATGTACCACCCCTTTAAACAGCTTCTTTCATATTAAGCTTATATAGGTTGCCATTTCTTGGGGCCATCATCATAATCATTTCAGGTTGGATTACATAATCAGGTTTTAAGATGAAACAGTATGAGTCATCAAAACCAACTTTGTAACCCTTATCACACATTTGTGATATGCTAAGCAGATTATACTGGAGTCCTTCAACATGAAACACATTGTCAAATGAAACCTTTCCATTGGTTAAAATTCCTTTCCAACAATCTTTCCTCCATTCACATCACTTCCAAATGCGACAGGACCTTCAAACTTTTCATCATAATTAACAAGTGACCTCTTGTCACAAGTCATGTGACTAGAACATCCACTATCCATGTACCATATGTCATTTAGTGGAGTGGACTGCTCTTGCACAAAAGAAAAGAGTTTGATTAGTTGGGTGATGAAGTGCAAGCTATTTCAACTTGCATCTCATCAGTTTCAAATTCAGTGGCAACATTGGAAGTGAGTGTTGTTGGTTCAAGATCTTCATGAGTGACTTCAAGATTATCTGAGTTATCAGTTTCATATCCACACTCTCTTGGAGTTTTCACAAATGAAGTAGTTTTCTTGAATTCTTCAGATGCATTGTCATCTTCTTGTACAACATAATTTTTCTTTTCTAAATAATGTCTTACATCATCAACCTTTTCCACTTTAGTTTCACACTTTGGTTTCCAAAGAAAACCATGAGGTTCATATCCATGCTTTAACAAGAACTTCTCATCACTTGTCAGGTCAGTGGGTTTCTTTCTAGGAAAGATACCACTGTTCTTTGTCTTGTCACTTCTTGGTGATCCTTGAGAGCCATTAGATTTGACTGATTGTGTGTCTTGTTTGGAACTGATTCTCAAAGGCTGAAAGTTCTTTTTGACACCTTTCTCATGCTTCTTAGGAGAAAAACTTCTTCTTACTGATTTAGTCACTTGTTTCTGTTAGTGCATGATTTTGCGTCTTGAGTCTTTGTAATTATCGTTAACGTTTTTATTTAATATTTAATGTAATAATTTGTTTAAGTATTATCTAGTTCGTTATGTATACAGTCTAGTTCGCTAGGGGATGTTAGCGAACTAAGACTTAATCTTATTCCCTCCTGATTCGTTAGGAGATGTTAACAAATCAGGGGGTGTTTCGCTTATTTATTGTATGTAACGAAGTAAGTTCTGGTTCGCTAGGGGATGTTAGCAAACCAAACCTGATTTCTATTTATAGTGAACCCTGTTCACTCTTGAGTTAAGTTTTTAGAGAGTTAATTATCGAATTGCTGTCCAAATACTCTCTCGATCTTCAATCTTAATATTATACCAACTACTATTGATAATACATATACATATACACACCTATAACAATGAATTACAGTTAATTATGAGCTAGATCTATCAATTAAGGTATTAATTGTATTAACACAGATCCGAGATCTGTTATAGTTATAGATTGATACACCGGGTTCCAACAAGTGGTATCAGAGCTGTTGGTTGCTCAATTACACTTGATTTGGAGTTTAATTAGTTTTCGTTTTGGTTAATTTTCTGTTTTGGGTCAATTTGAATCAATTTTTTGTTGAATTGATTGTTTTATGGACGATTTGGACTGAATTTGAGGTTGATTAAGGTATTGGAAGGAATTTGTGAGTTGGAATTGAGTTTTGGTTTGGTTTTTGAGTGGGTTGGAACATTTTTTGGTTTATGTCCGAAAAGAGGTTGTATTGTGGGTAAATTGGATTGGTAATCAGAGGTATTTGGTATCGAGGATTAGTGTTTTGGATTCACCATTGGTTACGAATTGAGGTTGTACTACGGATTTACATATTCTGGGTTTAGTGTTCTTCATTTTTCCAGATTTCTGGAAATCTTCTTTGAAGATTTGAAGATGAATCTGATTCGTTATCATATTTATGGTGATTCGTGTTATTATTCACTCTGATTCGTTATCTAAATTAGCTGATTCGTTATAACTTTCAAGAGATTCGTTTGCCAGTTCGTGTTAGTTGTTAATTCTTATCATCTGATTCGTTAATTGGATAAACAGATTCGTGTGATACATGTCCACTTTGGGATTTGTGTCATAACAACTTTTGCCACGTGGCATAAGGTATCAAAGTTTGTTACAAACGGTTATAACAACTTGATTCGTTATAGTTTATTCGCTAAATCAACTGTAGCTGATTCGTTATTGTCTGTTCGTTGTCTAATTCGTTACAAGAAATCTGTAATTCGCTAAGCCTGTAATTCGTGATTGACTTAGTCAATTCGTTAGTATTGACTAGTTCGTTGACTGATTGTTGACCATCTGATTCGTGGTTTTGAGTTGATTCGTTAACCATTTGATTCGCTAAACTCAATTCTGATTCGTTGTCTGATCAATCTTCACTTCATTAAGATTTGATTCGTTACTTTACTGAACACAGTTCGCTACAACTGTTTACAGTTCGCTACAACTGTTCACAGTTCATTAAACCTTATTTGTTGTTTGATTCATTACACCTTTGAACTTTAAAATTTGTCAAAAATGGCTGGTATGTATGCATTGGCGTCTCAAAATATGTTGATGCAACAAATGTTGCAACTTGATACCGAGATAGGTTCACACTCTAAATGTCCAAGATTGATGAAGTTTAGTGACTTTGCCAAATGGGAACCTCGGTTTCGTGCACATTTGGGATCTGTTCATCCTGACTGCTCATATTGTCTTGATGAAGTTTATAAGGAACCGTTAATTGGTGATGATACTATTGGTTTTGTTCCTAAAGCTGTATCTCAATATTCTCAAGAAGAAAAGAAAGCTTTAGAAATCGAAACAAAAGCTTATTCCACTCTCACTATGGCATTGCCAGAAAATATCTTTCATCAAGTGGGTAACATAAAGAGATGTGCTTCTCTATTCCAACATCTTTGTATGAGAAGTATGGGGAACACAGCTGAGAGTAAGAAAGTAATGCTCAAGTTTCAGTTTCGAAACTTTAATCTATTGAAGGGAGAAACAGTTGAAGAGATGATTACAAGGTTTATTCATTTAATTGCTGAAATGGACAAGATGAAATTGGAAATTTCTGAAACAGATAAAATTGACACTATTAAGAGTGTGCTTCCAAGTTCTTATTCAATATTTCTCATGGTCTTAAAAGAGAATGATTACTTCTTGAACGAAGACTTGACTGCACTTGAATTTTTACAAAAGATCGAAGCTAGAGAATATGATCTTGAGTGTCAAAAATCTTACAAGGAAAATCAAGATCCAGCTTTCTATGGTGGAAGTATGCCTCTTAGTTCATCAATTTCTCCAATCAATGCTTTTCTTACCCAAGCTGCAAATGAAAAAGAATCAACTACGTTCAATGATCCAAAAGTTTGTTTCTATTCCGCAGGTAATTCTGGATTGTCTGGTGGTTCTGGAAGTTCAACTACTACTAATCCATTTGCTTCACCACCTAGTGTTAATATGAAGGAAGCTGAGCAAAATTTTGCTTTTCTGACATCTTTCATGTCTTCATATGAAAACTTGGTGAGTAGTAAAATTCCCACAAGTGATTTAACTGATGAGGACTATGATCAGATAGATCCTGATGATTTGGAAATCATGGATTTAAAGTGGAACATGGCTATGATTGTCCGTAAGGTTAAAAGATTCATGCAGAGAACTGGTAAAGATCTTCTAGCTTTAAACAAGAAATTGGGCTTTGACAAATTGAAAGTAAAATGTTATAATTGTCAAGAATTTGGGCATTTCGCAAAGGAATGTGACAAACCAAAGAAAGAATACACTGGTTCTGGTGGTCAACATCAAAATTCTTCTACGCCACGAGGTAGTGATGCTGAAAAGAAACCATCCTCTTCTACAACACAAGCAATGTTAGTAGATGGTAATGATTGGTCACAACGGTTACTATGTAATGATGCTCAAGCAAATTTGGCTATGTTCGGGTTACACAAAGATTGTCAAGATACAAGTGGGAGTGAGATGTCTTCTGATAATGATTCTGGATCTGATTCTGACGACTCTTGCGACAAGTCTCCAACAGTATTTGCTTGCATGGCCAAAATCAATGAGGTTAGTCATTCTATCATCTTCTATTTCATCTGTTAAAGTATCATGTGTTGATTGTGAATCTAACAAACCTAAGTTAGAAGCTTTGAAAAGTCAAAATGATAATCTGGTAAGAGAAATTGCTTCTCTAAAGGATACTTATCGACAATCTCTTGAATCTCAAATGAGATCTCGAGAAAAGATTGAAGCATTGTCGACAAGTAACCATGATCTCAAAGCTGAGTTATCTGTGAAAATGACGATTAATGACCAAAAGTTTCAAGAAATTCTGAAACATCGTTCAAAGATAACCGAGCTAGAGAATGAGGTTCTTGAGTTGAAGAACAAACTGGGAAAGTTTAGAAAGGTATTGGTTTTTGTTTTGTTGAAATTATTGAAGTATCTGGTAAACAAAAGGACTCAAAGAAAGGTATTGGTTTTGTTGAAATTCCACCACCATTTCACAATGATTACAAAGTTAATCCTTTTGCTAGAAAAGAAGAGGATTTGATTGAGAAAGAAACTGTGACTTCTGAAAAACCTAAACCAGTTAACATAGTAAAACCAGTTAAAACAAAAACTGTTAAGATCCAGTTTGCTCCTCAAAAACCTCATGTTCAAAGTAAAAAGGTCTTTGTTGAGAATGATGACAAAGTGATTATAGAGGACGTGTTTGAACCTGAGATCATACACAAGAATAAAAACATCCCAAGTTCTAATCATATTCTTTGCGAACCTCAAGAATTTGAGGAAGCTGTGTATGGTTCATTCAAGTCTCACACGAAAAAGGAAGAACCGGTAAAAACTAAACCAGTAAAGGCAAAGAAGTCAGATAAACCTAAGATTTCTGATGAGGACTTAATGCAGTTTGTTAATCCTCCTAGTTCTAAGCCTTCACCTGTTAGTGTTTTTACATTAAAAGGAATGGATACGATGTTCACAGAAAAAGATATTCCAATAAGCATCATTAAACCTGAACTTATTGAGAGTATCTTTATTAATGAAACGTCACAGATTCAAGATCTTGAACGTCGATATGCTCAAGCGAAAACATCAGTACCATCTGACCCATTGACTAAGGCAAAGCATGTTTTAAAACAAGCTAAGAAAATCAACTTTGTGAAGTCAACTGGGACAGACACATTGAAAAGTTTTTCAAATTGTTCTAATTTGGATTTTTACTTGAAAAAGAAATCTGAATTAATTGATGAGTTTGCTAAGAGCATGACCAAGAATGTGAGTCATCATTAAACTTCTGCATCATTCATTCCAACTACTTCACAACAACATCGTGTAGACATGCGAAGCTGTTTTCTTTGCGGTCAACTTGGTCATGTTGTGAGGGATTGTAATCAGAAGAGCTATCAGAATCTTCATCCTTTTATCAAGGACAACTCTAAACCAATTTCACTGGTAAAGGAGATTCTGAAACCACCTGTGTCGTATAATGATGACACTCATATTATGTTCTCTAATGTGAATCCACGGAAAGTTATTCATGTTAATGAGACACATGGTCAGGTTAAACCAAAGTTTGTTCCGCATGAGCCAATTTGTAGGAACACGAATTCAAACATTTTTCAAGCAGCTTACTTAAGATGAAGGTCTAGGAAGCCAATAACTTATTCACAAGTGGCTGAACAACATTTGAACTCTGTTAAAGTTAATGATCAAAGAGAAAACCAAAAGGTGCACAAGACTGAGGCATGGGCTGCCTTTTTGAACTAACCATCTTTATTTTGTGTGTAGGGTACATCCAGGGCTTTGTCTGGTGAAAACTGGATAATGGATAGTGGATGTTCTCGTCATATCACTGGGAATCTCGACCTATTAACCAACGTGAGGAATATTCAAGGGGGTTATGTGGCATTTGCTGGGAATTCTGGGGGCATGATCACACAAGAGGGTGAAGTTTCAAATGGTCACATCACGTTTGAGAAAGTAAATTATTGTGATAAAGTAGATCATAACTTATTAAGTGTATCGCAGATTTGTGATAAAAAGTACACAATGATATTCACTGACAAGGAATGTCTTATCTTGAAATCGGGTTATGTTATTCCCGAGGACATGGTTGTCATGCGATCACCACGATCGAATGATATTTATGTCTTGAACATGAGCTCTAAGATATCCACATCGATCAAAACATGTTTTGTAGAATGGGTCACATACATGTGAGAAAGATTAATTATTTGATGACTAATGATTTAGTGGAAGGTGTCTCGTTGAAGAATTTTAAATTATCCGATCACTTCGTTGCATGTAAAAAGGGCAAGCAGAAGAAGAAGACACATCCTTCTAAATTATTGAATTCCATTAATACTCCTCTAGAACGACTTTATATGGATTTGTTTGGTCCTGCGAATCATGCGAGTATTTCTGGGGATTGGTATTGTCTTGTGGTGACTGATGACTATTCGAGATACTCATGGGTGTTATTTATGAGTTCGAAAGATCAAACACCGGTTTTGGTACAAAACCTTATCACCAAGATCGAATCACTATACAAACAAAAGGTGAGGAGAATCCGAAGTGATAATGGTACAGAATTCAAAAACACTGTATTGGATTTCTTTTGTGTTCAAAAAGGAATTCATCGAGAATACAGTGCACCTTATGTACCTCAACAAAATGGTGTTGCCGAACGAAAGAATCGAACCTTGATTGAAGCTGCACGTATAATGCTCGCTGATTCTAAGCTTCCCATCCAATTTTGGAATGAGGCGGTGAATACAGCTTGTTATACTCTTAATCGGGTTCTAACAGTTAAAAGACTCAAAAAGACAAGTTATGAGTTATTGAATAATTGAAAACCTAATTTAAAGTATCTGGAACCTTTTGGGTGTCCTTATACTATGTTGAAGAAGGATGCGGGTAAATTTGAAGAACAAGCTATCGAAGGGTATTTCTTGGGATATGCATCTCCAAAGAAAAGGGTATTTAACTTTACATCCAGTTGTGTTGAAGAGTGGTACCATGTGGACTGTCAAAAGTACACAACTCCTTCTCAAGGGAAAGGTCCCGATTGGATGTTTGACTACGATAGTTTATTTAATTCATTTACTCCATTAACTGAACACATTGACGAAGACCTGGTTCGAGCATACTTTGAAGATCATTTGGCAATTCCACGATTTTCAAGTTCTAATGATGTTGCATCTCAACCTGATGCTCCAACTGAGGAACCTCAAGTTGCTTCTCCAGAGGCTATCGATAATGTTTCCACTTCTTCAAATGATGATCAAGCTGACGATCAAGTTATTAACCTTGACAGTGATAATGTTTCATCTCCTGAACTTGGTGAACATTATACTAACTTATTTGATAATGTTGTTGTTCCTGAGAATCCCACAATTCGGATTCATGGCTATCATCCACAGGAAAACATCATTGGAGAACTTGATGTGGGCGTACGTACACGTCATCAAGTTGCTTCGTCAAGTGATAATAACATATTTTGTGCTTATACTGATTTACATTCATCGGGAATTGTAAATCTTGCTAAATTCACTTGCTTTCTATCTCAAGTTGAGCCAACGACAGCTCGTAAGGCACTTGAAGATCCTTCTTGGGTAGAAGCTATGCAAGAGGAATTACAACAATTTGCACGTTTGGGTGTTTGGTATTTAATAGACAAGCCTGCTAGAGTCAAGAAAGCGATTCCGACTAAGTGGGTATATAAGTGTAAGAAAGACGATTGAGGTGTGATTGTCAGAAACAAGGCACGTCTAGTGGTGTAAGGGTTTCATCAGCAAGAGGGTATTGATTACACAGAGGTATATGCTCTAGTTGCAAGATTAGAGTCGATTCGAATCTTCCTGGCATATGCAGCATACAAGAATATAAAGGTCTATCAAATGGATGTTAAGAGTGCTTTTCTCAATGGTGAACTACACGAAGAGGTGTTTGTCCAACAACCACCTGATTTTGAAGATCCTAAGTATCCGGACCGAGTTTACCGATTAAACAAGGCCCTGTATGGTCTACATCAAGCCCCGAGAGCTTGGTATGGCACGCTTGCCGACCATCTGACTGATAACGACTTCAAAAGAGGGACAGTGGACTGCACTTTATTTCATAAAACTGTTGGTGATGATCTTCTCCTAGTCCAGATTTATGTTGATGATATTATTTTTGGGTCTACAAACGACACATTGTGTAAGGAGTTCGAGAAGTCCATGCAAACAAAGTTCGAGATGAGTTCGATGTGAGAGATGAATTTCTTTTTAGGGCTGCAGGTTCACCAGTCTGCTAACGGAATCTTAACTCATCAGACTAAGTATGTGAAGGACGTCTTGAGCCGATTCAAGATCTCTGCCGGAAAAAATCCCTTCTACTCCTCTCCCAGTGGGTCACAATTTATCACCGGATGAATTGGAGGATACCGTTGATCCTACCCTCTATCATGCCATGATCGGTTCTTTGATGTATCTAACGGCTTCTCTCCCTGATATTATGTTTGTTGTTTGTCTTTGTGCTAGGTACCAAGCAAGTCCACGAGTGACTCACCTAGCTGCGGTCAAGAGAATTCTTCAGTATTTGAGGGGAAATACAGACATCGGGTTGTGGTACCCCAAGGATGATACTTCTAATCTTACTGCTTATTCAGACTCGGACTATGGAGGTTGCAAGATCAACTTCAAATCAACGACTACAAGATGTCAATTTTTAGGAAACCGGCTTGTTTCCTGGCAATGTAAGAAGCAGACAACAGTCTCCACTTCAACCGCCGAAGCTGAGTATGTTGCAGCCTCGAGTTGCTGTTCCCAGGTTTTGTGGATACAACAACATCTCCGCGACTACGGTTTGAAGTTTCTTACTACTCTTATTCTGATTGATAATTCTGCTTCAATTTCTATCACAAAGAATCGCGTACAACATTCGAAAACAAAACATATTGAAATTCGATATCACTTTATACGGGATTGCTTTGAGAAGAAGTTGATTGACCTTGAGAAAGTACATACTGACTTTCAGAAAGCCGATTACCAAAGCTTTTGACAAAACACGTTTTAAATTTTTGCTTGGTTTAAACGGATTGAAGACCCTCGCTGATATCCTTAAACAAGGATGACTATCTTTATTTTCTGTCATTTTTCTTTTAAAATTTATTTTGGTTTTAGGGGGTGAAAATCTAGAAAATACAAAAAGATTGTGTTTTTCGTTTGTATAGATAAAACCAAAAAAACATAAAAAAAATCTTAATCCAAAAACATTAGAAAAATCAGAAAAATAAAAAATACTGTTATTTCTTTAATATTTTCCTTTAAAATATTTCTTGAAAAACCAAAAACATTTTAAAATCTGAAAATACAAAAAGAATGTACTTTTCAGTTTGTACAGAAAAATCCGAAAATCCAAAAAGACTGTGAAGTTTATTTTGTTTATAAGAAAATTGAAAAAGACAAAAATATTGTGTTTTTAAAGTATTTATAGAGAAAAATCAAAAAGATTTTTGCATGCGTTCGCTGAAAATTATGTCAATTATCTACACTTGAAGGGCATATACGTGTATATGTTCAGGTTAGCCATTTACCTGATAATGGAAAATAGTTGGGGCGTTCGTTATGCGTTTTTAGATTATTTTCTCGCTGAAAATTATGTCGGTTATTTAAGTTTGTGAAGCATGCTTGCATGTCTTGGTCCTATTATTCACTTGTTGGATTGATAGAACAGCCATTTATTTATAGACTTAAGATAACTGGGGTGATTAAATTTATCTTTATTTTGTTTTATGCTCCTAAAAATTTTGAGTTTTTGAAGCAAAAAGAGAAAATGATAGTACATTGATTATCTTGACCCCAAGTCCAGCAAGAAGTAAGCTTAAAAGATTATGTGCTTAATTGCATTGGTGCATTGGTAGGTCTTAAAAACAACCAAGTAGAGTAAAGTATGTGATATAAACATAAAGAAAAGCCAAATTGAAAGAGGTGTTAGTCTCTAGCAAAAGTCTCGGTAAGGATGGCAGAAATGTAATAACCAGACATACTCAAGCCTTATAGTTGTTGATCACCAAAAATATAATAAAGCAAATAACAAGTGTCACACCCCGATCGTGATGGCGGAATAATCGAGGCGCGGCGACTAAGTCGTGATTGTTGAGCACAATAGTATAAAAGTCTAAATGCATAAACATAACCAAAATGTCAAATATTACACCATCCAGGTAACATGAAACAAATTGTTTTAATACAAAATATCAAGTTTCCAAACAACTCCTAGACTAGCCTTCATCTCTCTAAGGCCTCTAAACTTGCTAGGGATTTCTTGCTGCATTATTTCCTGAAAACATGTAACAAACTGTCAACTACATAAAGTAGATGAGTGAATTCATAGGTTTAAAGAAAAAGAGTTTATACACAAACATACTAGTATAGGTTGTAGGGGTTTATATATAGGGTGTACCTGCGGCTAACCCACCACTCCTACAACTTATACTACTATGTTTGGATATAATACCCGGTTTTAAGATGGTTTGTAAGAAAAGGTCTCTTGGTTTTCCCAAAGAGGTTTTTGTAGTAAGTAAAACATGAAATGTTCTCCTGGACTCTCAGCGGGCTTATTATTCTCCCATTAGAGTCGTTTGTGATAAGATTACTCAAAGATTTGTGGTCTCCCAACGGTACATGTAGCACATAGCAGTTAAGCATAAATAAGGACATATAGATTTGAGCATGCTAAGTTTACTAGATAAACCAACACCAAGATCCCACTGTTTACTAGTATCCAAGATGATGGTGAATAAATGATGATGATGATGAATGATGATGAAACTCAATGATCACACAAGACTTGATTGATCCCACGCAAGACTTAAACCAAGACTACCTCGTTCTTGTCATCCAGGACTCAGCTAGGTTCTACCGAGAGTAGGATAGACTCCCCAAAGAATCCTGGGTTCCCTTGGTCCCTACCGAGACTAGTATAGGTCCTCAAGAGTTATGGATTTCACCGAGACTAGTATGAAATCCCATGAGTTACGAGTGCCACCGAGAATAGAATGCCACTCATGGTCGCGAGTTCTACCGAGAGTAGAATAGACTCTCGCGTCCAATTCAACTCATGATGCTTTGATCTCTAGATTTCCATGCTGACACAATGACTATGATGATATGAATATGATTCCCATTCCCATGATGTCAATGTTCATAGAATTTCCCATACTCATTGATTTCCAATGTTCTTAGATCTCCATAAGTTGATGGGTTTTCCCCATGTTCATAGATTTCCAAAGTTTATAGATTCTTAAAAAGCTTGTGGATTTCCGCACGTGTGTAGAAATCCAAAAGTTTATAGTTTAAAGAGTGTTTGCATAAATGATTTTATCCAAACGTGTAAAGTTACCATGTTTCCACCCCATAGTTTTGAAAAGCTTAAATAGGGGCTATGAACTCACCTTGATCTCGGGTTAGGATGGTGCTACAATAGATCTCCTTAGCCTAGAGTTGAACATATATATAAGGTTAACAACGTGCTATAAGTCTAAGAAAACGAGCTTACGCGGCCTCGAGCAAAAACTGGGTTTTAAAGACGAAACAGCTTGGTTCTGGCTTGATTCGATCGAATAGGAACACGTTCGATCGAATAGACACACATTCGGTCGAATCTGAGGCACACTCGATCGAACTAGAAACACATTTGGTCGAACCAGTTGGAAAAACTCGTTCGGTCGAACATGGAACTTGTTCGATCGAATAGACACTCGTTCGATCGAATACGAAACTCATTCGGTCGAATGAGTTGGAGACCATTCGGTTGCTTTCCTATTCGATCGACTGGACTGATTCGATCGACTGGTTCGATCGAATGAGTCTGATTCGACTCCTTCAAGCTGGGCGACGGAGAAACCTACGGGTTTTTCAGATTTTCCAGATTTTTGACCCAAAATCGAAGTTTTTGACATGGAAATGCTCGGGATTGAAAGGGCTATCGATTCCTAGTGATTTTAAACACAAAAGCCTGCATTTTGACACCAAAACAAGACGGTTTTTGACCCGAAAACTCTAGAAACGAAAATGGGTGTTTTTGCTCGATTTGAGGCCGAAAATGGTTATGAAAATGGATGATTTTCAAGAAGATCTTACCAAGAATAACAACAAACAGATTTGTGGACTCGGATTTGAAGTTTGAAGACTTTCTCTCTCTAGTTTCTCTCTCTAGAATGAGAGTGTTTGGGTGGGAAGTGTTGGTGGAAATGAAAGAGATGGTGTAAGAATACTTGATTTTCCGCTTAAATACTCGGGTGACTCGGGTTCGGGTTTAGGCTACCAACGGGTCAAGACTAGTCGAGTTCATAAGTTTTTAAACAAACTAAAACTTTTTCAGCAAAACTTTTATAAAACCATTTTCCGAATAATTATTTGAAATCTTTTTAAATAAGAACATTTAATTTTTCGAAAGCATAAAAATTAATATTTTTCAGGCGTAAATGTCGTTTTATAAAATAAACATTTTAAACGATAAAAGCAGATTTTTCCAATGATATGGGTTCCGAACTTATCGTCCAGAATCCCAAAGTCTATAGTTTCCGATGATTTCACGATCCTAGTTTACCAATCGAATTTCAGGGCGTTACATCCTCCCCAATTTAGAGGAATTTCGTCCCGAAATTTAGAACTTAGTATAGTTGATGCAATGATGTTTTAGATCAAATGATCCCATGATGACCACTATGCGCCACTACCCCTAATTTTCGTCTTGGATACCACCCAAATCAAGTTGAAGGGGTTTATATATAGGGTGTACCAACGGCTAACCCACCACTCCCTCAACTCCACTTGGGTGTTTCTTTCGACTCCTATTAGTTCAATGACACACAGGACGACACACTATTTTCCACTACAAGGCATCACCTTCAAGCTTTACATCAGACATATTCATTTCGGATTGAAGGGGTTTATATATAGGGTGTACCAGCGGCTAACCCACCACTCCTTCAATCTCCAATGAATAATTCCCTCAATAACTCTTGAATTTAACGCCTCACAGCTGCCACGCTAACTATGAGTCCCTAATTCCAAGTCTCGCTTCAGACATAATCAACTTGTGCCGAAGGGGTTTATGTATAGGGTGTACCAGCGGCTAACCCACCACTCCTTCAACATTCATTGATTAATTCCCTACACGAAGCTTGAGTTCACGACTCATAGTTACACAATAGCATATTGTTTATACACGTATACACCTGTGAACTTGATGTAATTATATTCCGGACTATAATTACGAGTTCACCTTGTATCAATGTATAAACTCCATTGTGTGCGGCTAGAAAAATCGACACGACACCACACACACACACACAACCATGCTTCATGAATGCTAGAATGATGACAAATTTTGGCTCAATGATACATAGTTTACCCCAATGTTTACATGATTAAGTATGCACAACTTGTGTTTTCCAGCACGAGTCATGGGTAGCCAAACTTGGTGTTATGCAAATAAGAGAATATTTATAAGCAAATAGGAACAACATGATACTTCATTGATTGATATTGGTCCCTGATTACATGATTACGATTACATAGACTCCAAGATTTCTAGAATTACAAAGATGATGACTATGCGAACAGATGAGGGTATTCCTCCTTCATCTTATCCTCTCGCTCCCATGTGAACTCGGGTCCACCATGGTTGTTCCAACGTACCTTGACTATGGGTATCCGGCTTCGCTTAGTCCTTTTGACTTCTCGATCTAGGATCTCGACAGGTTCCTCAACAAAGTGTAGTTTGTCGTCGATGCGAACCGTGTCGATCGGGATTTGAGCGGTCTCGTCAACGAGGCACTTTTTGAGTTGCGACACATGAAAAACGTTGTGAACACGGCTGAGTTCTGGAGGCAATTCCAAGCGATAGGCTACGGGTCCGACCTTTTCGATGATCTTGAAAGGTCCTACGTACCTTGGAGCAAACTTTCCCTTTTTCCCGAAGCGAACAATGCCCTTCCAGGGGGAAACTTTGAGCATTACGCGATCGCCTATTTGGAACTCCAGAGGTTTGCGGCGTTTGTCAGCGTAATACTTGTGTCGACAGCGGGCGTCCTTAAGTCTTTGCTGGATGATGGCGATACTGTCAGTGGTTTCCTGTATCAGTTCCGGGCCGAGGATTTGAGAATCTCCGGTCTCGGACCAACACAGTGGAGAACGACATTTCCTGCCATAGAGTGCCTCGAATGGTGCGCATTTGATGGTAGCATGATAGCTGTTATTGTATGAGAACTCTGCAAGAGGAAGGTGAGTCTCCCAGTTACTACCGAATTCAAGGATACAGGCTCTGAGCATATCCTCCAGGGTTTGTATGGTCCTTTCGCTCTGTCCGTCCGTCTCAGGATGATAGGCAGAGCTAAGTTTCACACTTGTCCCAAAGGCTTTCTGAAATGACTTCCAGAACCTTGACGCAAAAGAGGGGTCACGGTCAGACGTGATGCCCTTAGGCACACCGTGACGGGTTACGATCTCACGAATGTAAATCCGCGCCAGCTTCTCCGTAGTGTAGTCCTCGCGGACAGGGAGAAAGTGGGCAGACTTGGTCAAGTAATCCACGATAACCCAAATCGTGTCATAACCGCTGGGTGTCCGCGGGAGTTTGGTAATGAAGTCCATAGCGACTTCGTCCCACTTCCACTGCGGTATGATCGGTTTTTGTAACAGGCCAGATGGTCTCTGATGTTCAGTCTTGATCCGCGAGCATGTTAGGCACCTACCGACGTACAAAGCTATGACTTTCTTCATACCCGGCCACCAGAAGTGAGACTTGAGATTCTGATACATTTTATCACTGCCCGGGTGAATAGAGTATCTGGATTTGTGCGCTTCGTTCAGGATAAGTTCTCGAAGTGGTTCAGAGTTTGGAATCCACATGCGATTTAAGTAGTAAAGCATACCATCATACTTGGTTTCAAACTTCCCTTCGGCACCGCAAGATAGCATATTTTTGAGATCACCACCAGCAATCGCTTTGTTTTGAGCTTCAAGAACCAAGGAGGGAAGATTGGACTGAATACGGATCGCATGCAACTGGGTCCTTTCCTTGCGACTTAACGCGTCAGCCACTACGTTAGCCTTTCCAGGGTGGTAGCGGATTTCGCAGTCGTAGTCACTTAGGAGTTCAACCCATCGATGTTGTCGCATGTTTAGCTCCCTTTGGTTGAGGATGTGTTGTAGGCTCTTGTGGTCGGTGAAGATGACACATTTCGTACCGTATAGGTAGTGTCTCCATATTTTTAAGGCAAAGACCACAGCACCCAATTCCAAGTCGTGGGTGACATAAATCCTCTCATGACTCTTGAGTTGGCGCGAGGCATAAGCGATGACCTTACCGCGTTGCATTAAGACGCAGCCTAGACCTTGGCTCGAGGCGTCGCAATAAACAACAAAATCATCGTTACCCTCAGGAAGTGACAGGATTGGTGCATGACAGAGTTTATGTTTCAATGTTTGGAAAGCCTCTTCTTGCTCTTGGTTCCAAATGAATGGTTCCCCTTTTTGAGTTAACATTGTGAGAGGCAATACGATCTTTGAAAAGTTCGAGATGAATCGACGGTAGTACCCAGCTAAACCAAGAAATGAACGAATTTCGGTTGGCGTTGTAGGCGCTCCCCAATTTTTGATGGCTTCAATCTTGGCAGGGTCGACATGAATGCCTTCCTTGTTAATGATGTGACCTAAGAATTGAACTTCCCTTAGCCAGAATTCGCATTTGGAGAATTTGGCGTAGAGTTGCTCTTTCCTCAGCAGATCCAAGGTAAGCCTGAGATGAAGCTCATGGTCGGCTTTAGAGCGGGAATAAACGAGAATATCGTCAATGAAGACGATAACAAACTGGTCCAGGTATGGACGACAAACGCGATTCATGAGATCCATGAACACCGCAGGGGCATTCGTCAAACCAAAAGGCATGACTAGGAACTCGTAGTGTCCATAACGAGTTCTGAAAGCGGTTTTCGCGATGTCGTCCTCCATGACGCGTACTTGGTGATAACCTGAGCGTAGGTCGATCTTGGAAAAGTAAGTGGCTCCTTGCAGCTGGTCGAAAAGATCGTCAATCCTTGGTAATGGATACCGATTCTTGACCGTGAGTTTGTTAAGCTCACAATAGTCTATGCACATCCGGAAAGATCCGTCCTTCTTCTTGACGAAGAGGACTGGAGCTCCCCATGGAGATGAACTAGGGCGAATAAAACCCTTGTCTAGTAGTTCCTGTAGCTGGCTCGATAATTCCTGCATTTCTGACGGAGCCAAACGATACGGAGATTTTGCCACGGGGGTTGCACCGGGAACTAATTCGATGTGGAATTCGACTTGTCGGCTAGGAGGTAGTCCGGGTAAGTCTTTAGGAAAAACGTCTGGAAATTCACGCACAACGGGGACATCAGAGAGCTTCTTCCCCAAAGATTTCTTGATGGAGACATGAGCTAGGAAGGCGAGACACTTCTTTCGAAGGCATCGCCGAGCTTTAAAGCAGGAGATTAATTTCAGACATCTGCCTGATCTTTCTCCTTGAATAATTATGGACTAGCCAGAAGAACAAGGAACGCGAATGAGCTTCTCAGCACACACCACTTCCGCGTGGTTGATGGACAACCAATCCATCCCAACAATTACATCGAAACTTCCTAATTGCATAGGGATGAGGTCAATGTTAAGAGACGTCTGATCAAACGTAAGCGTGCAATTGCGAACGATTTTGTTCACTTGGGTAGACTCTCCGTTTGCCATTTCGACAGAGAAAGCGGGGTCTAAGACAGAGGTTCCTAGATTAAGCAATGGGACCAACTCGCTAGAAATAAAACTCCTATCTGCACCCGTGTCAAATAGAATAGAAACCCAGAGATTGTTAAGGATGAACGTACCAGTAATGACGTCAGGATTTTGGCGAGCTTCAGCAGCGCCAATAGTAAAGGCTCGGCCTCGGGCTAGAGGAAGATTTGCAAGACGAGGACACCTGCTCCTGAAATGGTCCGTGGCTCCACACTCGAAACAGCTTCGAGTGTTGCTGGGTTGGGAACTGCTGCTCTGTATTGCCAGTTGATTACCTTGAAATCTGCAGCGTTCCGCTAGGTGCCCCAAACGTCCACAGTTCGTGCATTTCCAGCACGGGGTTCCGGCAGGGTGATGAAATTGGCAAGTGCCGCACTTGGGGTGAACCCCAGTGTACTCCCTCTTTGGCCTTCCAGAAGGGGTGGGAGCAGGAGCGACAGAGCTGATTGGGGTTGCGGGAGTAACCATCGCGTAACTGCTAGCCTTACGCTTTTTGATGCGGTTGATCTTTTTGGATGAGCCCTCAGCGGCCTTGCCCGTACCTTTGGCTAGGACCCCAGTCTTAACCTGGTCCTAGGTCAGTCGGGCAGCTAGTTCAATGGCCGCTTGTAGGGTTGATGGGTCAGCCCCGATAACGATTCCATGGACAGTGTCAGGTAGGCCATTGATGTAAAGCTCAATAGCCCGGGAGGGAGGGGTGTGTTGGGTTTTATACAAGATTATCAAAGTTCAAGTTAA